>NC_136502.1:21538674-21631174 GCF_053919585.1 Euprymna scolopes
TGTACTTTTGTACGTACGCGTACATATTGTGTGTGTACGGTGTAATTTTATAACTAGCTAGTAATAACAAGGTGGTAATGAAGAACATACATAACACACCTTTATAAAAGTACTAGCGAGGGGTATCCGGCGTTGCCCGGGTGTTTGGGGGGGGGGAATTAAAGAAAAAGTAAGTATGAGGATCGAACCCGAACCGTTGAGGCAAAGTTGTAAATTAAAGTGCGATGTTAACCATTGCCCCACCGCGATATGCTAACGGAAACACGTTTGCATTAGGCGCCCGTTTTAAATGAGGTCAAGTTTTGACTGCGGGATGGTATTCATTTACTGCTGAACGTTCCCCCCCTCCGCAAGATGTTATAGGAAAAAGACTAACCCACATGCGGCGAGCGACAAATATTGAATATTTATCTTTCCGAAATCGAGCAAATTAAATAGACAGGCGAGCTTCGTTGTTAACTGTGAGATATTACGATTTGTATGTGATATAAAAGGTTTTAAAAAGTTGTGGAGCGAGCGACCGTTTCTCTGAAAGTAGCCTTTTGTAAACACACAGAAAAAGCGAACACACATACATACATACATACATACATACATACATACATAAATTTTCGCTTTTATATTTATAGATTAACTGTTTTTTATTTATAAAGTTCTTTCATGAATTAGACATTCACTGATTGTACACCTTTTCACCTGCGTTAACATGTAGACACCCGGAACCCACACGTTGTAGACTCAGTCGCAAAACAGACAAAGAAAGGAAAGGACTTCAACTCTTTTTTTCAGGTTTCAAGAAAAGGCCTTTATACATCATTCTCCCGCCATGCATGACTTCTCATTATGGCTGTTACGTCAACCACGTCTCTAAAGTGCTCGTTCTCCCATATATGCCCTCTCTCCTTTTTGTAGTCTTTTTTTTTCCCCCCCTTACCGTGACGTCCTTTCGCACACGGGTTGGTATTTGCATATAGCTGCCATATGTGCATCCGCACTCAATTACATCTTGAGGAGACTAATTGCAAGTCAAATCCCAGAGCAGACCAACATTTGTTGCTAGCAACAAATTTATAATGTTGCGATAACACAAAATTGTAACACAGCACAAACGACTATATACAAATGCATGTAAAATGGCAGTAAAGAAAAAAAGACTATAAAAAAGAAAACGAGGACGATCACAGGAGAGACATATTTGGAAGAACGTTCGAAATCTTGTTAGAGGAACGATCACACGGGTGTCATCATGGCCATAACAGCGAGGAAATAAATGTTGTTGTTACAAAGAAAAAGTAAGTAATGGTTCTTTTCTATTCTTTGTCTATTTTGTGACTGAGACGACAACGTGTTGGTTCCCGGACTACGTTTCAAAATGATTTGCAATGGTTATCAAATCAAATAAAATAAAATGTATTTTTCAAAAAAACAGCAAAATGCAACAAGCCATGTAATGAAACATATAGTTTGAATGTTTGTTCAGTCAGCTTTAAACTAGTTTGTGGTAGTCATCGTCACAAATTTCTAGATTGTTCCATGGAGTAGATATATGGCAGAGAAGGTTGCCTTTCTTCAATTAAGTGAAAAGTGACAGTAATATATCTTTTGTGAGTGCTCGACAATGATTTGGTGCTGAAGAGAAAAACTCCTCAAAAGCTAGATTTAAGTTTTGGTTGATTATGCTGTACACCAGAATCAAGTCTCCTCGCATTTTCTGCTGCTCAAAAGAGATAGAGAGTGCTTGAAATCCAAAGAGACATTTTGTCACTCAGACTCCAGAGAACACCACTGGTTATTGTCAGTGTCAGAAATCACTAGAATGAAATTTACTCCTGGAACAATAGCAGAAACTCCCTGCGAAGCAAGCGGACAACAGAAGATGTTGTTTTCAAAGAAACAGCTTACCTTGTCATCATCGTCGTCGTTGTTGGCAAAACTCGGATATTTTTGCTCATAAGAATTGGGCCAGACCCAGCAACAAAGTTAGGTGATCAACAAGGCACAACTTTGTCTTCCACACACTTCAAATGTCACTATTCGCTGCGGTAAACATGCAGATTCAGGAAGGTTTCTTGCAGCAAGTTGCTGGTATACCATTATTTGATTATAGCTCACCTTGTAGGCTTGTATATAATCATGCTTATCAGCTGTTTTGATGTGTGAAATATTTCAGCTCAGTTTCCAGTTAATGTCGGATCATCAGGAGAGAAAATGAACTGTTTCGAAGCCTTCCTCTTCTTAGTTCTTTCCCTTGTAAATTTGTATATAATCGTAATTATCGGCTGTTTATACTTGTGAGATATTTCATTTCGGCCTCCAGATAATTTTGGATTATCAGGAAAGAATATGCACTAATTCGACAATTTCCTCTTAACAGCTTCTTTGTGCATATGATTAATACCGACTTGCGCCAAAAACTCATAGTGATTAATTAATAATAATAATATGCCACCACCCCACCAAAAAAAAAACGAAAGGTCGGCAATGACTGGTGCCACATCAAATAGTTGCGAGAAAAATCACTAACCAGACTTCCACTGGATAAATGAAAAGAGGAATGGAACGTTAGAGAGGCTTGTTGTCACCCAAATTCCAGCAAAAGCCAATGTTTGCTTCCAGCGAGAAGTCAACGCTAAGCTGTTGTGATACTGAAAATTCATTTGCAAAAATTATAGGAAGAGGTGGAGAGTACTGGATATCTGGGGAGACTTGTTGTCACCCAAACTCCAAGGAAGACCATTTGTTGTTGTCAGTTAGTAATCACTGATGATGGCCCTTGTGAGAACTCCAAGTGAGTATGAAAAATAATGAAAAGTTTTAATTGCATTTTTTTTTTAATTTGACTTTTTACACATTTGATTTTCATTTTGATTCTAGTTTTTTTTTAACATTACATTTATTTTAGTTTATTTTTAACATTACATTTATTTTAGCTTTTTTTTAACATTAAATTTATTTTAGTTTTGCATGTAAAGTATGTGCTTCTTTAAACTGAAAAGTATTTCAAGGTCGTTTTCAAAATCTATGAACCAATTGGATTCTTTTCCATAATAGAATAATGTATTTTTAGAACCATTTGCCAAATCAGTTTAAGAACGGTAACAGTGTAGCACATTTTTGATGGAATTAAATGAATTCAGAAATAACAATAGAAAAGGAGAAATAAGAAAGCATTTGGGGTGGGGGATTATCAAATGAAGTGTTTAACAAAATTTGATCTGTATATTAATTTTGTATTAATGGTGTATTAGCAGAATCCCAGGGAAATCTTACGGTGATTTTTACATCAATCTGTATATTTTACTGCTAACAGTAATAATAGTCATTTTAAAATAATAAATATCAATATTAATATTAATATTAATATCAATATTAATATTAATATCAATATCAATATTAATATTACTATTGAGAAAAGAAAATAGTCTTTTTTGTGTGTAAAAATAATTGACATTGTTATCTAAATATTCTTTAATTGAATAAAATAAACGTGTCTCTTCTTTATTTAAAATTGTAGAAATTTATTTTTTTAACACAATAAAAATTCTCTATCTTTTTTTTTTTCCAAAAAAATAAATGGCAAGTAAACATTCTTCAACTAAATAAAATCTCTTCTTTGTTTATTCAAATTTGCAGAAATTCATTTTATCTTAAAACAATAAATATTCTCTGCCTTTTAGTATAAAAAGAAGTAATTATGAACTGCCTATTCTTCAAATTAAGAAAATGAATGCAACCTTTTGAAATACATTTATCATTTATTTTTTATTATTTAGTATAGATGATCAACCCTAACCCTAACCCTAACACTTCAGGTGTCACCATCCGCTGTAGTAAAGATACAGATTCATGGAGGTTTCTTGCAGCTGTTTTGACGTGTGAAATATTTCAGCTAAGTTTCCAGTTAATGTCGGATCATCAGGAGAGAAAATGAACTGTTTCGAAGCCTTCCTCTTCTTAGTTCTTTCAATTGTAAACTTGTATATAATTGTATTTATCGGCTGTTTACACTTGTGAGATACTTTATTTCGGCCTCCAGATAATGTTGGATTATCAGGAGTGAATATACACTAATTCGTCAACTTCCTCTTAACAGCTTTTTTGTGCATATTACTAATTGAATAAAATAAACGTGTCTCTTCTTTATTTAAAATTGTAGAAACTTATTTTTTTAACACAATAAATATTCTCTATCCTTGTTCCATAAAAATAATTGTTAACTAAATAAAATCTCTTCTTTGTAGAAATGTATTTTTGCTTAGAACAATAAATATTCTCTGCCTTTTAGTATAAAAAGAAATAATTATGAACTGCCTATTCTTCAAATTAAGAAAATGAATGTAACTTTATGAAATGCTTTTATTCAAAGTTGTACTGTTTTAGTGGACGGGGTGATACGATTTGCTGTAGGAACAATTCATTTTAAAATGAGTAAAGCTGGCTTTTTACAAACTTATCAATTGATCTGAGATTAATTACCAATCATCATCTTTACTGATTAGACGATCTCCTTTTTTAAATGTGCGTGGAAGGTGATAACGTATATACAAGTAAAACATTAGCTGAGTGTATTGTTATATAGACATTTTCTGTGCAATGAGTTTTTAAGAGTTGAGATGAATGCCCAACTAATAATAATTTTTTTCATCTCAATTTTTTTTTCAATATCGCTCTACAGCAAAGTCTATTTTCAGACTGCAAAATATTACATCTTAGTCTGTATTCTTCTTCACATATATTATTATTATTATTATTATTATTATTATTATTATTATTATTATTATTATTATTATTATTATAGCCTTTAAATAATATGGCTGGAAGCAATGAATCGACTAACAATATGCAAATATGAAATTCTTGAAATTCAGAAAATCGAATTAGAATATTTGATAACAAATCTGTTTTTATTTGCGTTGAGAATTAGATTTTCCCTTGTATTTTTGTCAAATCAATTTTTTTTTCATTTTCTTTGCAAACCAGTAAATTAGTATCTTGGAAATATTACACAAAATAAATCAAACACCATTTTTACCAACTTTATTGAGTGAGGTCGTAATTTCTGTTTTATGGAAAAATCAACCTTTTGGGGAATTTGATCTGCCTCTTTGAATGTAGATCGATGGTTTGGGGTTCAGTTTTAATGGGGTTTTTTATTCATTGAAAATCAACCGTCTTCTGTTTGATTTTTTTTTAAAATTTATATCAAACCAATTTTTTGTGGGTTTAATTTAATTTATCTTGTTCACGCCTAATCATTAATAGTGATCTTCCTTCGATCAGATCCAAATAATTTTCCCTGTAACATACTGTGCAATGATAGAACGCACTATTCTCTTTTCAGAAAGCAAAAATAACTAATTTTTCATCCATATGGAAAATATAGAAACGGGGTTCATTCTCTTTCTAATTTTAGAGCCTCACGAATTGGATGTTCCTGTCAGCTACCATCTTTGTATAGCTTTTGCATGGCTGTCAGTTGCCTTCTAGACATAATTAGACAAGACACTAAGAACAGTATGGCTGAAATGTAGGAAATATTTACTGATCCATGACACATTCATCTTACTTTTCCATCCTGGCCATTTATGTTCTTTATTGATTGTGTTGGGTTTTAGTAATCACTCTTTCAAGTATCATGTTTTTTTTTTACTAATGCATCACCGCTTATCAATACCTAAAGATTAGAGTTAATGAGTTTGTTAGTTGAACAATGAGTCAAACACTTGGAGGATTAGAAACGATAGGTAAAACTGAATTTGATTCTTTAAGAGGACAGCTCAACGAGTTGTTAAATTTGAACTTGAAAATGATTCTGTTGTAGTCAGCTGAGAACAGCCACATAGTACTGTGTTCTACAAGTTTGTCTTCAGCAGACAATATATATATATATATATATATATATATATATATATATATATACATATATATATATATATGATGCACCAAAAAAAGATGCAAATTAACCCTAACCCGAACCACAAAATTACTCCAGGTAACCTATACCTTTATTAATATCAATATTGTCTCTAAGATGGGCATATTTGCTGATGACACCACGCTCAGACTGGGATGATTCTTGGAGACTTCATACTATTACGGAGCTGGGACATATGATGCAACAGTTCTTCACACACATATAGAGGGGAGGAGATACTTCACTTATGATGAAGGAGACACATTACTTGTAAGGGGGTTATACAAGAGTTCATTTATAGATGAATAGACAAAACACATTTACCTTTTCGGTTGTGAGGAATGACGACACGAGACAAACAGTTACAAATTATTGATGATTTCTTTATTCATCTGTCGGCCGATTGATGAAGTTAGGAATTCAAACTTGTTCAACTACATGGTCTACCCTTCGCCTCTAAGGAGTCCCACTCTCCAACTGACTCTATCACTATGTGTGAGCTTTTCTGATTATCTGATCCTCATCAACTTCTAACTTTGAACCCTCGATTCATATATTGAGAAATCTCTTTTGTTTATGACGTCAGAAATGTGGTTCCAAACCTGACTAACTTTCACGTGGATTTACACATGTCTGTCCAAACACACTTTTGGCAAACAAAGAATTTTCAATTCTAATTGTTCAATATCTAACCTATTTTTAATCAATATTTTTTTACTCACATTGTGCATTCTTTTAACTGACATATTTACTATCCAGTTATTCTAAAAAGATAGACAATCGCTTTTTTTCCAACATAAATAATATTTAGCTATTTCTAAAAGAATTAACAATGTACTGCATTCCTAGGATTTCAATTATCCACCTGCCTACAGGGTTCGACTCTAGTCTTTTCCTAATATAATTTTCACTTATCTAGTCTGTCTTCTTACTTACATGAAAAGGGGACAACCCTTTCATGTAACACTATAACAGGCAAGAGGGGAAAACAAATGAACACATATCTAAGGAACTGCCAGAAACACTTGAAGATGACCTCTAACCTGTAGTGGAATGGGGACATAAATGGATGTTGACATTCAATGCTGCCAAGACTAAGCTTATTTCCTTCAATAATTACAAGAAAACTTCTCTGTCACCAATAGCAATGGCCAAAGACACATTACCTGAAAATACTTCTTTTAAACGCGTTGGCCTAATGTTCACAAGGAACATGAGTTGGAACAGATACATTAAGAGCATTGCCAGGATCACTGTGAAAACGGTGGGCTCTCTCTACTATGCTAGAAAGTTACTTACACCCGAAAGTATCCTGTACCTCTATAAGGCCACCATTCGCCCATGTATGGAGTATTGTTGTCACATTTGGGTTGGTTCATCTGCTACTAGCCTCTCACTCCTAGACAGAGTTCAAAAGAGAATCGCCAACCTAATTCGTCCTGAACCGTCATCTAAGCTCCAGCCTTTGTCTCATTGACGAAATGTTGCATCCCTCTGCCTGTTTTACAAGTATTTTAATGGTGAATGCTCTGAGGAACTACAAGCACTTGTATCCCCTCAGCGTAAATACCCCAGACAAACCTGATAAGCAGCTAAATCCCACCCCTACACAGTTGAGATCCTTAGATGTAAGAAAGCCTTCTACTCCAATAGTTTCTTCCCCAGAACTGCTAGACTTTAGAACTCCCTTCCGAGTTCCTGCTTTTCCAATTGTACTGACATGCAGAAGTTCAAGTATAATGTGAACAAACATCTTGCTGCTCATCTCCCTACATAGTATCCCTGCAACTTATGTCAACTTATGCAACTTATGATAGTGGCCCCCTACATCAAGGTGGAACTGTGTCTTGTTTGGGCTGAAAATAGAATTAAAAAAAATTTAAATTAATTTTCCATGATTTTTTGTTGAATTTACTGCTCACATCTTCAAACATGTATTCTTACTCTTCAATCAATCTTGTTTGCAAGTAAAAACACAGAAAATTGAATGAGTTAACATCTTTATATGTAAATTTTATTGTTTATTTCGTTGGTATCCTTTTTTCCCTTTTAGCGTAACCCTCTCATGTGTGTGATCAGGAAAACACAACACACAAAATGGCGACTGCATGTCTAGGAAAGATATCCAAACATATGGTAGCTAAAAACCTTAAAGCTAGAATATCCATTATATTACAATAGCCTAACCAGCGAGGTTACTTTGGTATGTGTGAGATAGATAGATAGATAGATAGATAGATCATCCCTTAACTCCAAATTATATTATGTGCCTCCATTGAGGATGGCACCCCAGACACATATTTTTTGTTTGAAATTTCGCCAGACAAGAGACAGAAAATCTCTATAAGTCACATAGTTTTATCATCTTCCTTGTTCTGAGGTCATCTTCTTCATTCAAACAACGGGCCTCATTATATAATAATAAGAGTTGTGTACTTAATGTTGAATAGAGAAGTACTGAACTGCCTATATCCCTTCCGCCCCCTGGCGGCCCTCCTCCAATACAAGAGGAGATCATCAGTCTGTCCTTGGGCAGGATAAATAGGATGGGACATTAACAACTTCCATGGGCAGAGTTTCTTTCCTAGAACTGCCAGTCTGCAGAAGACAATACAGTGTGGCTGTTTCCCAGCTGACTACAATATGGTCATTTTCAAGTCCAATGTAAATAAATTCTTATTGAGCCACCTTCTTATATAATCAAATTCGGCCACCAATCATCAAGGTGTTGTTTCATACCGTCCACCTGACACTCATTTAATCCTTATCCTCAAGTGGCCTTTGGGCCTTGATAAGTGGTGATACCTTAATAAAAAATAGATTGAATCTGAGTTCCAAACCAAAGCAAAGGGAGACGTTTCAGGTTCATACCTTTTCTAATATTATTATGTTACAAACTTTGGATGCTAGTATGGCAGTAGCAGCAGCAACAACAGCCAATGTATGCAAATGACCGAACCATGTGCGAGGTGACGTCACGGCGAGGAAGAAGGTAAGAAAAATATTATAAAAAAAAGAAAAACGTTGAACCTTCAGGTTAAAAGAGAGAACAGAGCGACATGAAAAGACGTGTGCTAGACATGGCTGGACAGAGTACGAAGTGTTCAACACGGCAAAGTCTTATCAAGCACATTGGAGTGTGAGAGGACTTTTGAACAAGAGACAATGCCTTATTCTGGAAAGTAACTGTAGATAAATGCCTGTTTTTTTCATACAAAAAAAGAGTGAGTCAAATTTTTTCCTTCTTTTTGTTACCTTGCGACGGTGTCTACATGTGTAAATTACAATTAGTGCATTATAACCATCCAGCTAATAATTTACATTAAATTCTTTTAGGGCCTGCCATAACAAAAACCGAGGCTGGTTTTCATAATTAGAAATTTCTAGAAATTTGCTGGAGAATATTTTTTTAAAATTATTTTCATTGTAAACAAGGCACATTGCTATTAAGTTGCTACTATTTAAGGCCAAAGCTACAGGGACACTATGTAGGGAGTTGAGCAGCGAAATGTCTTTTCACATTACACTTGAACTTCTGCATGTCAGTACAGTCAGGGAAGCAGAGATCAGGGATGGAATTCCAAAGTCTAGAAGTTCGAGGGAAGAAACTATTAGAGGATAAGACTTTCGGATGTAGGGTGGGACTTTGCTGCTTGTCAGATTAGAGTTGAAGGGGAACAAGTGCTTCCAGTTTGTCTAAGTACATTTCATTAAAGTGCTTGTAAAACAGGCACAAGAATGCAAGATTTCAGCAATGAGATATTATGAAATATAAAAAAAATAAAATATTCCTATTAACATGTTTAAAAGAAGAATTGCTGCCTAAATACACATAAGAAAAATGAATAAACATGATTGTACTATGACTATGCTTCTCTTTATAACTTGTTTTCCCTGGCAATACATGTTATTTTAATTGTGTTTCCCTCCTATATTTGTCTATGGCAAACTTACGTGAGAAATAAATGGATATTCATTTGTTTGTTCATACATTTCCTTTTCTCCTTTAATTCTAATTCCAGTTATACTTAAGAAAACATATTCAATATGGCGGTATTTGTGTTGGGGAAAAAATTTGAACTGTTTTTTTTTAATGATTTTCACCCCAAAACAAGGCACAGTGCCACTTTGATGTAAGGGACTTCTATTTAGGACCACATTTTCCGGGATACTATGTAGGGAGTTGAGAAACGAGATGTCTGTTAACATTACACTTGAACTTCTGCATATCAGTATAGTCAGGGAAGAAGGTAGGGAATTCCAAAATCTAGCAGTTTGAGAGAAGAAACTATAAGAGTAGAAGACTTTCTGGCATCTAGGGATCTTTACAGTGCAGGGGTGGGATTTTGCTGCTTGTTAGGTTAGTTGGGAGTATTTACATCAAGGGAGTGCTGTTTAATATTCTATTTCTACATATTCATAATGATACACTTATTTTATTAATTTTGTATAAATTTTTCACCCTAAACAAGATGTGTTGCTTCTTGGTCATAAGGGGCAATTATTTGAAGTTATGTCTAACAGAGAACCGTAGGAAGTTGAGTAGCGAGATGCCTGTTCACATTACATTTAAATTTATTGATGTCAGTACAGTTAGGGAAGCAGGTAACAAGAAAATTCCAAAATTTGGCAGTCTGAGGGAAGAAATTATTAGAGTAGAAGACATCTAGGGATCTCAACGGTGAAGAGATGGAATTTTGTTGCTTGTTGGGTTAATCAAGAATATGTAGATGAAGGGGGGGGGAACAAGTTCTGTGAGTTTATCAAAACACATTCAACTAAAGGATTTGCAAAACAGGCAAAGGCGTGGGACAGTGGTTGGAGCCCAGTGTGGGACCTATTAGATTTGAGATTCTTTTTTTTCATCCTGTCTATGCGTGAGAAACTACTGGTAGATGCAGCAACAATATTTCATGCATGGGTAAATGGTGGCTTTATTAAAGTATAGGATACTCTCAGATTCTAGTAATTTTCTAGCATGGTAGAGAGAGCCCACCTTCTTTGCAGTAACCTTAGCAATGTTCTCAATGTATTTGTTCCAACTCGTGTTGTCTGCGAATTCCAAACAGAGGAAATGCATATTATTGCATAGATTACATTATTTAAGATTGATTGATACAAATTATAATAAAATCATGAAACTATCTACACACCATGAACACTTACTGCGTGAGGTCAAGTGTGTTAAGCGTCTATATTTAAGCAGTGGTCAATATTGTTTCTTCAAAGCTATTATTCTTTTCTTTATTTCTGATCAGCTCAACTGACTTGATGCACCAACTTTTGAACCTGGCACTTCACCAGTCGTTATAGCAAGCAATTCATTGGCAGTGGTTCAACGATTTGCTTAATATGTCGCCTTATATTCTTTAATCATTTTTTTGTCTGCATTGTTGATTTGCAATTGCCAAAGAAATTATACAAATGCAAATTATTTCAAATGTTGAGTAAAAATTGGTTGAAAAATATTGGGTTTTATTTAAATAACATTTTTTTTTTAGTTTCTCCGTCTTTTTTAATTTGAGGAATTGATGGGGTTAAAGCAATACAAACATTAGAAATCAGAATTAACCAAATATTTGTGAATTTCAGGCGAATTAAATAGAAAAGAACATTAATAATTATTCTAGCAAAATCTCTCCAAGTTTTACTATTTTTTTTATTTATTCTCTATTCAAAGTATCAGGTATGCCAGTACTCACTTATTTTGTAAATGCTAATTGAATTGTTCTCACCTTGAGAATGAAAAGTTGATTTTAGTATGATACATACTCTAACCACAGATTGAACCAAAAACGATCAAATCTAGAACTTTATACAAAGCTGTTTATTAAAAGCATACATTAAAAAAAAAAAAAAAAAACAGTTCGATGTGAGATGCCTACATTGGCACACAAAGCTACAACACCCATAACTGGCATTTTCACACAAAATAATATAAATAAAAACACTTAACTTATAACTGACAACTCTTCTTAATAACAATAGCAATGATAACACTATGGAAATACTATGCTAGGCAATCATCAGCATCACCAACAGCACTGTTGCCACGGGAAAAATGGTGGCATCCTTCTACTGCTTCAGTAGATATCTCACTCCTGATGCAATTCTCTATCTATATAAGAACCAAGTTCGTCCAATGATGGAGTACTGTTGCTATATCTGGGCAGGATCTGCTAAAAACAGCCTATCCTGCCTTGACAGAGTACAAAATAGACTTCATAGCTTAGTGGGGGATGCCCTCTTTTCTTCCCTGTAACCTCTTTCCCACAGAAGAAACGTTGCGAGCCTGTCTCTGCTTTATCGTTATTTTTGCAGCAAGTGCTCGTCTGAGCTCCAATCTCTGGTACCCCCTCGCCAATCTTTCATGAAAAACACCCATCTAGCTGAAACTACTGTCAATAATTTTCCCCACTCTTTATCTGTGCCTAAACTGAAACGTAGATTCCATGAACAAAGCTTTTTTCTCAGAACTGCACGCCTGTGAAACTCTTTTTCGTTAGTCTGTTTTCCAGCAGACTATAATTTGGTTGTCTTCAAGTCCAACGTAAACAAATTCTTGATGAACAATCCCATTAAATAATCCAATTTACCAAATTTCTATTACTAACGATTACTAAGAAATTATCCCATTGACTACTGTACACTCAATAACCCTTATCCTCGAGTGGCCTCCAGGCCTTGATAAGTGGTGACCACTTTGTTAAAAAAAAGAAAAGCAGCACTAAGGGAGCAACAAATGACCAGCAGCACTATAAACACAACTACTACGGTCATATGACGTTTATTCGCACACCAATAACACTGAACAAAACTCCAAGGAAGATAATAATTTACTTAATTGTCCACTGAATTATTCCCCTTTAATTTAACTTTCATTGTAAATATGGACTACTATGCAAACACCTATAAAAACAACATTTCTCAGTATTTTCTTTTTCAGAAATAAATATTATTTGTTAAATTAATTATTGTCTTTTTTCCTGTTATTTTATGTTTGACATTTCAAACTGTTTTTTTGCAACAGGGAAATAATATTAGTTTTTTATTATTCAAATCTGCTGTTCAATTCAACAATCATTCACTCTATAATAAATCGTTACTCATATACAAAAAACACATTATCTGTGTGTGAATTCTTTCCTTATGGATTCCTAAACGGCTGGGTTGATTTTTTTGAAATCTCACACAAATGTACATAGTAGATTAATAAAAGAAATGATTTGATTTCCATTCAATGAAAACCGGTTTTCTTTTTCTTTTTTTTCTTTTTTTTTTTTTTGTTGCAGACTATCTACTAGTTGGCCAGTTATGTATAAATCCCAAGAGTGATAGGAGTCTTCTATCATGTCTGAAAGTGACACAATATTCAATGAGCGAGATTAGAAATGTGCTACTGTGAGGGTCATATCATACCACCTCACATCTTCAAAGTCGGCTTGAAAGTCAACACAAAAGTGTACCTGGTTGTGCTGAAGAGTGTGGTGATCTCCTGGTGCAATCAGGTGGATGCTGGCAGATCCTGAGTTAGGTTGTATGGCCTCTAATTATTTTTTTCTCATTTTCAAGTTCTTTTTCCCCTGACATGGTTAGCTGCCTTCATTCGTTGTCTCCACAATTTTCTATCACTTGTATCTTGATTTGTTAATCAAAACCATCTCATCTGTTCAGCCACCAACTGATTCCAATTCTTTTGAGATCTACCTACTATTTGTGAACCATTTCCATTAAAGCTAATTTCCTGGGATCTTCTGAAGACATCGTTTGCACATAGCCAAACAAATTTAATTTTCCACTCCAGATAAATTCCTCCATATTAACGACCTCCAACTTTACCATGGACGAATTTGTTCTATCCCTCATAGATCCGTCATTTTGTTTCACAAGCTATGGAATTGGAATCCATGGTCTAAGGAGTAGAAAATGATTTACTTTCGGCAGCCTTGTAACTCTCACTTTTCTTATTTTGTCCTGTAGTCCTCACATTCCACGATTGATGTTTCTGGTAAACTAAGAAAAATTGCTGTTTTCTGGGTTGAAATCAATTCTATCTAACAGAAGAGATGTTGCGAGTTTGTCTTTGCTTTATCGTTATTTTCATGGAAAGTGTTCGACTGAGCTTCAATCTATGTCCCCCCTCACCAAACTTTCACAAGAAACACTCGTCTAGCTGAAAACACTATCAATAATTCCCCCCCCACTCTTTATCTGTGCCCAAACCTAAACATAGATTCTATGATCAAAGCTTCTTTCTAAGAACTGCACGCCTGTAGAATTGTCTTCCGTTTTCCTGCTTTCCAGCCGTCTATAATATGGTTGTCTTTAAGTCCAACGTGAACAAGTTTCTGATGAGCCGTTCCACTTAAGTTAACAAATTTACCGAACTTCCATTACTATCGATTACTATATTGTCCTTTTGACTGCTGTGCACTCTTTAACCCTTATCCTTGAGTGGCCTATCGGCCTTGATAAGTGGTGACGCCTATGTAAAAAAAAACCCAAAAAAACACTTATCATTGGCTAATTTTTTTACCTCAAAGTACCTTTTTGTTTGTTTCTTACATCAAGTATCTTCATGCATTGTCTGAAGCGATTTCCAGTAAAAAATATCTTGGATACATATGATAAAAAAAAGTCGGATATATGTAGTACACAATTATCGCTGCTTTTACTTAAAGCTGAAAATTGTGGTATATTAGTGCTTAGCAGGGTTAACTTGTGTTGCCTAGAACAAAAGAGTAACATATTTCTATTAAAACTTCTATCCGTTACTTTGTTCATTTCTCCTCAACCACTTTCACTTTCTACCCAGCACATTCTTCCCTTACTGGACATTTACACGCACATATAACTATCTTTTATATAATAAATTCCTTGAATAATCAACAGACATTTTCTTTCCAATTGAACACGTAATAACACTGAAAAACCTTGAGGATTGCTCAACCCTTGCCTCACAATTACAAAGGCAGCTACCCTTAACGAAATCTGATTCACTTGACTTCCAGAGAATTTTTTTTCTTAATTTTAGATATTATTCAACTGCTGTGTAGCAGGGATATATTAAGAAGATGACGGAGGGAGACATTTATACAGTTCTTATATTTGGGGACTTCGTATTAACCGTTCTTATAACACATAGAATGATAATGACAGTTATTTATATTGCATCATGACGACGACTGTGAAAATTCTTGGAGTTTCATATTAATACGGACTGATGTATATAATGCACAGTTCTAAACGCAGAGGAGAGGAGGCATTTATAGACATTACTTGTGATGGAGGAGATGGGACACATAACTTGGAAGGGTTTACAATGTTCATTATAATTGATGATAAAACACAATTATCTTTCGTTCGTGATAAAGGATGACACAAGACAACAGTTACAAAATAATGATGACTTCTTTATTCATCTGATCGGTCGGTCGATGACGTCATGAATTCAACTGGTATGGCTGGCAGCATTGGTTTACTCCTCTCCCCTCGCCTCCAAGGGGCTCTGGCTCAAACTCATCAACTGACAAACTGACTGCCACCTGACTGCCCAACTCTCTGATTCTCAACTCTCTGCCTAACTAACTAACTAACTAACTAACTAACTAACTAACTAACTCTTAGCTCCTATACTAAGAATCTCTCTTTGTCTATGACGTCAGAAGTGTGTTTTTCAAACGTGACCAATTTCACATGGCTTTTCATATGTTTGTCCAAACACATCCCCGGCGAACAAAAGAATTCTCACTTCTAATCTAACCTATTTTAAACAATATAATTTAATTTGCATTGTTCATTCTTTTACTGACATATTTAATATTTAGATTTCTAAAAGAATTAACAATAGACTTAATTTCTAACATTCCATTTCATAACTTTGCCTACAGGGTTCGATTCTAGGCTTATCCTAATCTAGTTTTCACTTATTTAATTTTCTTCTTGTTTACATGGAACAGGGGGCAGCCCTTTCCATGTAACACAACACCAATCAAGAATATATAAACTTTGTGGGTGTTTGTTTTGTTTTTTTTAATTTTTAGTTGGACATACAAACATACAGACAACTCGTTACCTCGAAAGACAATGGATACCCCTGTAAGGGTAGCTGCATGTGTAATTGTGAGGCAAGGCTTGTGTAATCTCCAACCAAACCTGAATCTCCTGCTCTGAGTCAGCACTGCTTGAGTCCAGTGGCAAGGAGAAGTGCTAGGCGACTGAAAATAATGCCGATATAAGCGGAGAGCACATACAGCACCTGGAATTCCCAAATGGTCACCCATGTTAGTACTGACCAGGTGCAATGTTGCTTAACTTTGGTGATCTAACAAGGAACCTATGTGACAACGTGAACTATCCGACAACTACCGTTTATATATTAGCGATTAAAATAATTTTATGTCTTTAATATGTTGCCATTGTTGAAAGATACTTTATCCTTTGTCTGATGACATTTTAAATATAAAGCAACAAAAATAAAATTCTGATCCAACCATTATCTTTCCAATCAAGACGTTCAGACGTAAATACCATCATCTTTATGTATAATGGCGATAACACATATATACATTAACGTCTTTTTTGTTTAATATGTTGTTTGTGTTAAAAGTGAATGTACCAATTTGTTTTTTTTACAAATGAGTCACCATTTATCAAGGCCCGGAGGCTACTCGTGGATAAAGATTGATGAGTGTACAATAGTCAATGAGAAAATATAGTAACTGTTAGTAGTGGAAATTTGGTAACTTGGATTGTTTAAGGGGATGGCTCATCAAGAACTTGTTTACATTGGACTTGAAGACGATCATATTATAGTCAGCTAGAAAGCAGGAAAACGGACGAGAGTTTCACGGGCGTGCAGTTCTAAGAAAGAAACTTTGTTCATGGAATCTACGTTTTTCAAATGTTTTTAAATGATGTAACAAAAAATGGACTTCAGAGCTCTGCTGAAATAACCCCTCTGAAAAATATCCATTTTTATCATCAGTAAAGGTGGTTATGGGTTCGATGACGTCAGTCTTTTCTTCTACAGCTGAGTCACTACTTATCAAAGCCAAAAGCTACTTGAGATTAAAGGTTGATATGGATGTATTGTCTGTTAAATGACGAATCGAATATACAAAATTTGATTATGTTTGACGACGGATTATGGCATGTCTTTGACACTCATGCAAATGCATGAGGGGATGGGGAATTTTCTCCTCCGAATTTTTATTCATTTATTTCTGAATTATTGTTCATTTGAATGTTAAACTTTGAATTTTTCTTTAAAAGATGATCAAATGAATGTTATTAAATAAAAAAGCAAGTTCTTAAACATGAAAATTAAAAAAAAAAGACGCAAGTATTAAAGCATAAAGACTTTCAATTATACACTTTTTTTTTTTTTTTGCTTTTGTCCGATTGAGAACCCCATCCTTTCCTTCTTCAAAGAATCGTGTTTTGTACAATTTTGCGAGATGGACCAAAAAGAGTCGATTTTGTTTACGAATGAATCAAGATCATTCCAAACATTTTCGAAGAAGGCAGATGAATGTTTCTATCTCACATACAAACCTCCTGCTTCGCCTTCAAATCTCTCTCAGAATAATGGTAATAATTGTAATGCCAAGTAAAAGACAAAAAAAAAAAAAATGAGAAAAAGATACTCCAAGACAAACCTTCTTTCTTTATTCTATTGCTGATGTGATCTGTCGCGTTTCAATGGTACAATTCACTCGTTCGATTTCTTAGATGTCACACTTGTGTAGCACTAATTCATAAAGGCTAGTTCCTGGATTCGTGTAGCGATACTACGATTGACATTTTTTCGTTAAGATCGTTAAGCAACTTCTATTCTACCTTTAGGCTTTGGCTTAAAGAAGCAGATTAAAAAAAAAAAAGAGAGAAATAAATAGAGTTAGAAAAAGAGTGTAAAACCAGTTAAATTCTTTTCTTTATATTATCAAGTCTTGTTTTGCGAACTTAATCGTGAAATCAGCAAAGATGAACAAAGACAGCAAAAAAATAAACACATAAAAAAAATATAAATACACACAAATACAAACAACCAAACTAATAAATAACCTTGCTGGTTTCATCTAACGACGCTTTACAAAACCTCACATGAGCTGATCTTTGAAATCTTTAACATTTTTTTTTTCTCAAAAACTAGTACATAGAAATTCCACGGTGGCATGTGGAATAAAAGGCTAAAATTAACTAATGAAAATTAATCAAATTAAAATATTTTGTCTGTTTTACAAGGTATTGGATAATTATTAACATTGACAGTAGTGATTTATTTATTTATTTATTTTTTATTTATTTATTTTTTTTTTTTTAATTTTTATTTATTTATTTATTTATTTATTTTTGTTGCACGCTGTCATCACAGATGATACCCTCAGATTCTCCAGATTCTCATTATCTTCATTAGTCAGGATTTTTATCATTGATACTCAGAACAGCAAGCCTCAATGGCTGCATATGAAGTCAAGGAAGATTTCGTCCAGAATGAATAACGAAATGGCAGTTGTATATATTGAGAAGGAATATCATCACTCTATGGATTTGCGATTCTGTACTGGACACATTCTTGATTACTCAGAGGCAGAGACGACTAGAGGATTGTAGATCTTATTAGTGGTTTCTCCAAGATTGTTACCAAAGTTTTAATTTCTAAACCATCCAGATTCTATGGTGAAATGTGGAATAAAAACTTGAAATTGTCTATTTGCTGTAAAGAATGACACCGTAAAATAAGAACATTTGGTATTTTATTATCATTAGCAATGAGTAAGGAATTTTGGTGAATTCTTAGTGTACTGTGTTACTAAAATTCACGGGTATGTTTTACAATCCACAAAGATTCGCAAAAAATGATCAAAAATTCAAATATATAACAAATAAATGTTATTAAAAGCAAGATAAGTTACTCTTTTACCTATCTGGAAAAATTTTTAGTGGTTTTACTCAAAGACGTTTATTCAGTACGAAAAACATATATTGTCGAGCGTTAGGTGAGAACAACAAAATAGCCGCTAATTGACACCTAAATATTTGAAGTTTTAAACATGACTTTAAAATAAAACTAAAACTAAATACTGTTAGAAACCAAGCCAATATATGTCACGGTAACCTATATTGGGTGAGTTTTTAACAATATTTGCTATATTTTTTTTATTTCAAATTATTTTCAAAACTTTAAATATTTTGGTGTCAATTCACGGTCAATTTTGCTGTTCTCATCTAATGCTCGACACTATATATTTTTCGAACCAAATACGCGTTTTAGAGAGAGTAAAAACCACTAAAAACTTTTCCAGATAGGTAGAAGAGTAACTTATCTTACCTTTAATAACATTTTTTTTTACATGAGGGTTAGCAGTGTCAGAAATTTCGTGAAAATAGTGAATAATTCCACCCCATCTTTCCAAGCTTATAACTCCTCGAAAAATGTAATTCAAGCCCTAATTTCTTTTTCAATTAAAGGAGTAAGGACCAAGGTTTTATTTAAAAAAAAAACAAAACAAAACAATGTGTTTTTTTTTTTTTAAAAAGGTTTTAAACTTCGGACTTTACAGGTAAATTTCTAAAAAACTGATTTTTTTTTTTGTTTTAAATTTGAATATATTATTTATTGACCTTTTCTCTTCAATTTGTGATATATAAACCTATTAAACATAAATTAATTATTTACTTTTTAATAGACATTTCAAAATGAGAGGCGTAAATTATTCGACCCCCTATCTTTCTAAGCTTATAACTCCTCGAAAAATGTAATTCAAGCCCTAATTTTTTTTTCAATTAAAGGAGCAAGGACCAAGGTTTCATTAAAAAAAAAAAAAAAAAGACAAAAAGAAAAAATGTGTTCTTATAAAATAAGGTTTTAAACTTCGGACTTTACAGGTAAATTTCTAAAAAACTGATTTTTTTTTTTTGTTTTAAATTTGAATATATTATTTATTGACCTTTTCTCTTCAATTTGTGATATATAAACCTATTAAACATAAATTAATTATTTACTTTTTAATAGACATTTCAAAATGGGGGGGGGGCGTGAAAATGGGGGGGGGGCGTGAAAATGGGGGGGCGTGAATTAAAAAAAAACGTTTGTCTAAAATATTATATTCGGTTTATTGGAAAGAACATAAAATTTCACATTGACCCTGAAAATATCGTAAAAATAGAATCAATAGAAAAATTTTGATAGATTTTTAAAATTTAAAAATTTAAAAATATTGAGTTTAAAAATTGAAAAATATTGAGTTCGGAAAATTCATTACTGTTTTAAAAAAAAAATAAAAATATTTTTATTACTTTTAAAACAACTGTAATAGTTTATTTTGGAAGTATAATCCATAAAGAAAATAAATAACCCACTTTTAACAGAGAAATTACGAGATTTTTATATTGTATTCGCAGTTTCGTGTTAGGGGTGTCAAAAATTCCTACAAAAATTCTGATACTGCTACATGAGGGTCACCACTTATCAAGGCCCAGGAGCTACTCGGGGATAAGGGTTATTGTGTGTACAGTAATCAATGGGATAGTATCGTAGTAATAGTATTGGGAATGCGGTTCATCAGGAATTTGTTTATGTTGGACTTTAAGATATCCAAGATGAATTCGAGGGGGGGGGGACAGGCAAGCAGAAAAGTTCCACAGCCGTGCAGTTCTAAGAAAGAAGCTTTGTTCATGGAATCTACATTTAGGCACGGATAAAGAGTGGGGAAAATTATTGACAGTGGTTTCAGCTAGTTGGGTGTTTTTCATGAAAGATTGGCGAGGAGGGACCAGAGAATGGAGCTCAGACGAGCACTTGTCATGGAAATAACGATAAAACAAAGACAGGCTCGCAATGTCTCTTCTGTGGGAGAGAGGTTGCAGGGAAGAGAAACGGGCATCACCAACCAAGCCACAAAGTCTATTTTGTACTCTGTCAAGGCAGGATAAGCTGATTTTAGCAGCTCCTGCCCAGATGTGGCAGCAGTACTTCATCCTTGGACGTACTTGGCTTTTATATAGATAGAGAATTCCATCAGTAGTGAGATATCTTCTGGAGCGGTAGAAGGATCCCATCATTTTCCCAGCGACCTTGGCCACAGACTTGATGTACGTGTTCCATTTCAGATCAGGAGTAAAGGTCAAACCCAGAAGCTTGTCAAAACATGGGGCCTCCCCTAGACGAGAGCCATTCATTTCAATTGATGCAAATGATTTTAGTATATGTTTTGGCAGATCATTGATGAAGATCAGGAAGAGAGTTGGGCCCAGGATGGACCTCTGAGGGACTCCAGCATTAATACTGTGGGCCTCTGATTTCTGCCCATCAACCACTACTCTTATGAGCCTATCAGAGAGAAATGATTTAATGATTGAGAAAACATTTCCAGTTATACCGTAGCTGGAAATCTTGTGAACTAGGCCCTTATGCCATACCTTATCGAAGGCCTTTGATATGTCAAGAGCAATTGCCCTAGAAATGTAGCCTTTGTCGAGAGATTCGCTAATTCTATGTGATATAACTGTTAGCACGTCTGCTGTAGATCTAGCAGAACGGAAACCATATTTGCGTGTCACTAAGAAGGTTATTTCTGCTAAGGTGGTTGACTACTTCTCTATTTAATATGGATTCCAGCAACTTACTCATGACACTCAGGAGACTTATTGGTCTGTATTGAGAGGGAGATGACATCACCTGAATTCTTAAATACAGGCCATACTGATGAGGTTTTCTAGGGTGTTGGAAAGCACTTCTCCTTAAGGCAACACTTAAACAGTTTTGTAAGTATGGGGGCAAGTTCTGGATGTAGCTTTTTTAACACTATAATTGGAATACCATCAGAGGTAGTTGCTTTACTGGTATCAAGGTTCTTGATTAGCTTGGCGACCTCATGCACAGATATTTGTATGTTACCTAGCGTGTTGTGTGTTGTAGGAGGAAATACGGGGAGTTGATGGCCTTCGTTGCATAGCGTAGAATTTGCTGCAAAGTTCTTGGCAAATAGTTTGGCCTTGTCGGATGCTGACGAGATGACCTCTGGACCATTGATAATGGTTGGGATAGAACGCACACTTCTGTTCAGGATCCTATTTGCTATTTGCCAGAACTGGTGGGAACCAAGCCGCTGCTTAGCTACTTTGGATTTAACGGATTGAGCATAGAGCTCTATTGCATTTTTTATTACTCTTTTACGGTGGTTGCTGGCGGTCCTGAAAGCAGCTTTAGTCTCAGTGCATCTATTACGTTGGTAGCTATGGAAAAAGTGATTTCTTTGTGCAATGGCAGAAGCACATTCAGGGGAGAATCATGGCTGGCTGTTAGGTTTTTGTTGGAATTTTTTGGATGGTATGAATTGGTTTATGCCTACAAGTAACCATTCGGTCAGGTCTGATACTATAGAGGACACATCCTTTTTAAACATGGAATGGAGAGGTAGATCAGATATGAATGTACGGAAGCTATTCCAGTCAGTCATAGAGTATTGGTATACAGTACGGTGAAGAGGTACGTCTGTAGACTTATTATATTTCATTTTTATCTTAACTGATACAACGAAGTGGTCGGAAGATCCTAGAGGAGATAGAACGGCTCATGAGCATAGCTCAGGGGAAGTAGATAGAAAAAGGTCTAGAAGGCTTGCATATTGACCGGTAGTATCGGGCACACGGGTGGGCTCGTGAACAATCTGAGTGAGGTCATAGGCAATGGCAAAATCATGACAGAACCTCCCCCTTATCATCTGTCTTATTTGAGTGGGTCAGCCATTCCACATTGTGGACATTGAAGTCCCTGCAACTGTGAATGTTAGCCGTGGGATGAGCAGACAGGATGTGGTCAATTTTCTCAGATATGCTGTTAAAGATAGTAACTCCGCTCTTGATAGAGGGCAAATATAAATGCAGTGGTGTAAGCAAGTGCAACCAGGAAGCACATATAAGGTAAATTAGGATCTTCTCTAGAGATATCCCTGCCACATTGGAAGCCATATTTAATGTAGGTACATATTCCATGCCCATGGCGATCTTGGGGGTCAGATTTAGATGTTAAATTAGAGTATCCATTAATTATGAACTCATCTAGGGAGGTGGTCGGCCCTATTCCAGTTTCGCTTGGAAAAAATATGTCTGGTTTTGTCTCCTGTAATTGGAATTCAACCTCTGGAAGGTTGGAACGTAGACTCCTGACTTTGGAGAAGGATACATGGTAGTAGGGGTCTACTTTGGAGGATGGGGTTCTAGGTTTATTCGTGTTTTTATGCCCTTTTTTATTTATTTGCTTTGAATTTTTGACCACTTATAAATCTCTGTGAATTGTAAAACATAGCCAAATTCACACTATATTACGTTGGCTACCAACACGTGTGATGGTTTGAAAGACTAATGGACAACTAATTGACACTTCACCAACTCAAAGACACTTCACTTATTAATAGTTTGTCTATGACAAACCACAAATACAGTAAATGAGACAACTAAGGTGTAAGATTAGATATAGAACTACATTGGTCCCATACAAGTCAAAATGCACAAATAATTTATATAAAAAGGTAATGTAAAGACTTACATTTTCTCCTGGCATCTTGTATGTTAGGAAATACATGCAAAATTGATGCTGTTTGTAGCATGTTAAGCCTATAAATTAAGAAAAAACAACCGGATCAATTCGATTAGATCAGAGAATAAAAAAAAATGAAAGCAACAATCTCGTGTCTACACCGGTTGACTTTTGGCGCACGTCACATGTAAACAAATAGATATTAAACTCGAGTAGTTTTTTTTTTTCATCTAAAGATTTATTTTTCTGTGGTTCTTGAAGCCTAATTGATTTTAAAAAGAACTGGTCTTAGTTCGATCACATATTCGTACAAGAGTTCCTATAAGATATTATTTTCACCAGATTTGGAGTCTATGCTTGTTATCAAGGCCTTGATAGATAACTCTGACGCCGACATTGTGCTATATAACTACTAGTTGGTGTTACTACTGGACGATCCAACACACTTAGGAGGGAGATATTTTTGACTAACTTCTATAAAGTAACAACTGAAACTCTGGCAAATTAACGATTGCATTTGACTATAACAGAAACCTCTATTTTTTAATTAACTGCAATAACTCTTGTTGCCACTACGTCTTGTTCTCATTTTAACACATGAAAGAGAAAAGGTAATCTAATAAGACTGTGTTGCTTCGTACACTTTAGGCCAGAGAACGAGACTATAAATATTGTAGCGTTTAGCAAAACACAGATAATCAAAACAAGCAAAAAAAAAAATAATAATAATAAATAAATAAATAAAAAACGGAATGATGTGGCCTTTGTTATTAGATTACAACGATGCAAGAAGTTGTTACAGAAACGAATAGCTATGAATGATAGATTGATCTGTCTGACCATACAACAACACGGAGCAAATACCATTTCACTATTATAAATGATTGCACAATAACGATAAAAAAAGTTCTCTTCTAGTGGTGAGACGACTCCAATACGTTTCTTGATTCCGATAAAGTGACCAAATCTGTTCTAAATTACCGATTCCAATACAATTACCGATGCCAATTCCTTTTAGAACAACAGAGTTTTTCCCCGTTTTTTTTTTAATTTTCGGATTTGCGTAAAAAAACTGAGCAATATGTGCACACATTTTTGCAAATGTAAAAATACAAATATCCATAATAAGAGGGTCGTTCAAAAAGTAAGGCTTTTATTTTTAAACGTTGAACAGCTATGAAGACGGAAGTGGTGCAATTAAAACAGGCGACCTTTTCTGCTCCAGAATTTATTTTTCTACATAGTCACCACCATTCTCAATGCACATTTGTCAGCCTCTTTTGATGCTTCAGTCGTAAAAGTTTGAAGCTTGTTTTGTCACATGTCTGTCGCCATTCTGAAATCGACGAACCCGTCTCTTAACTATGCTAACAACTGCATCGACTTCATAAACGTTCAACAGGTGCCGATGAATGTTGATCGGTTCAATTTTTTTCTGCATGAAGGAATTTCGTAGCCTATCTCTGCTTCTGACAGGGGTTGCTTTCTTAGAATCTCAATATCTGCAACATAGAGATGAAACTTTCAGGTCATGAATGCATAAATTCAGCCATCATAGCAATGCCATTTACAATTCCTTCTGATTCATGCGGATGGAATAAAAACATGGAAGGTATTACCTGTGGAATGTCCTTTGCATTAAGCAACTGTACAACTTGTAAGAATCACATTATTATTGTTGTGACAAAATAAACTTATTCACAATTGACATACACACACACACGTACGATATGACCGTCTAGAGGAGCGATACTGCTCCCCATTGGGGAGATTAAAATCCATTAAAACCCTGAGTAAGGCCGGGTAAATATGCTGAGATTGTTGGTTGAACGTTGATTGAATCCCGGACAACGACATGTGACATAAGAAGGGACAAATTTATTGTACTTTGTAAAAACAGACAGATATTTTATTGTTTAAAACAATGACAGGAAATGTCAGCTTAATGTAGATAATGTAGAAATGAAATCATGCACTCGTTGGCCTAAGGAACACTTGCTCACACGTGACAATGTTAACCTTTTTGAGGGCGTATGAGAGAAATTTAGCTTTGGTCCCAGATTTGCAAACTATGGACGACATGTTGAAAATGCACACACGCAAAAGAGTCGGGTATTTCCCGTTTGACGTGTTGGGTTCTGGTTGGCTGGGAGGATCGGCCGACCAACCCCATTACCTTAGTATAAAAGAAAATATCCAGGCAAAATTTAGCAGATTAAGCCAGACCTCCGGGAGTGAGGACCTAACCAAGAGACATCACCCCTACCCGGCCGTCGCCACTACCGCCATCGTAAAGAACGAAGAATAAGATTTTGGAGAATCTTGATGTTTTTGGTGAAATCAAACTGAACAATGTACACATGTAAAAACTTGCACTTTTTGTGAAATTAACTTTTATCGTGGTTAGAACCTCGGAGTCTGTTTTTCTTTCCTGGCCTGCATGCAAGCTAATTGATTTTCAGCAGAATCGACATGAAATCTGAGACGCTGAGAATTTATGTGAAGATCTCCCGGAAGAAGACGATCAGGACCATTTCATTTTTGATGAGGTCAGAGGCCATCTGCTAACCTAGGCAGGAGAAGCTCACACACACACACACACACACACACACACACACACACACACACACGCACACACACACACACACACACACACACACACACGCACACACACACACACGCACACACACACACATATGTATATAATCTATGAAAATTTATTATCCAATTTCTCTTGCATCTTACTTTTGACATTTGACCTTAGTGACAGTCATATCTAAAAATGGTCGCTCAGTCAACAAAGTATAAAATATGATGCAGCTCTAATGTCAAGAATCAACGATTTTGTGTTTTTCTGGTAGTCTTACAAAAACATAGTTTCTATTTCTCATTCATGGACTCTTAGTCATTTTTTAATGTTTTAAAAACAAGCAATAATGGACATCATTTTTAAAAGTTGTATAGCCGGAAGTTGAATGCTATAAGTCACACGTTATCTTAAAAGCTTCAATGAATGAAGTATAGCAACGTCTGTCCCATATGTTTCTATCGTTATTCAATTTATATATTGATTTGCCAACATATAAAAGCGAATTTATATTCAGTATTTTCACCAACACAGATATTCAAAGTGATGAAAATATAACAAATAGCAAGACGTCCCACGTTGCCCGGTCCTAAAATACACTTAAACATGATATTTTAATTCATGCAGATTTCGTATTTATTATAATAGAGCCAATTCTGAATTGATTATTTTATTTTACCTTATATTTATAGTCAAGACTTAAAAGTTAAAAAAACAAATGATTCCGGTGCCTTCAGCTAGAATTGAAACCAAAACCAGGACGAGCTTTAGTTGTTATTTAGTGCTTCACTCTTTGTTGTTACTTTCTGAGCTATCGCCAACTGGATTAAAAAAAAAAAAATTGAGTGATTTATGCTCAGAGGTTAGTCAATTTACTCCTGCCAAAGTCAACTGATTTTTTTTTTTAATTTTGACCCCTTAGCACATATTTTTTACGGCTAAAATAAAAATCGAAAGTGTTGTCGAGGTTTAAATACATTACATATTAAGTTTTAAGTTTGTAGGCCAAATATTTAGAAAGGAGTTTGTTAGAGACTAGAGACGTTTCGCTCACCTACAGACAAGGTCACCACTTATATATATATATATATATATATATATATATATATATATATATATATATATATATATATATATATACAAATGTATATTTATAATGATCATATATATATATATATATATATATATATATATAAATACAGACATATATATATATTATTAAAATCCGAAAAAAGGAGAGAAATTACCTTTTTTTCTTTTTATCATGCCATCTTTATTACGTCACTTTTAGCGTAATAAAATGAAAAAAGTTCATGGAAACTTCTTTCCCAATTTTCGGATTTTGTAATCATATGCATTTATTTTCTTTTACTGGATTGATAAATAGATTTGTGTTACGAAACAGGTGCTGTTAACAATTATGCATGTCAACATACTTAAAGGAATAAGTGGTAAGATGTTCAACATCTTGAAATTTGGAATATAGGCTTGTTTCTTTATTTGTATATATATATATATATATATACATACATATCTACATATATATATACATATATATACATATATATACACATATATGTACACACATACATATATATATACACGTATATATATACACACATACATATATACACACATACATATATATACATATATATACACATATATATATACACACATATATACACACACACACATATGATGATTGCAACGTTTTGTCAGACGAGTGCCACTCCCTCAGACACTGAAAGTGCATGAGCCCGAAAATGATATTTAGTTCTGCAGGCGAATTCACATGTTTAAGCAGACATGACACTGTAGACGGTCATTTGTATACATACATATATATACACGCACGCACACATACATATGTAAACATAAATACACATACACGCGTACATATCACACACATATATACATAGACATACATACATACATACATACACAATACATAATACGCACACATACATATACATACGTGCAAACATACACAAGACAATCATTGGCATACATACATATAAATATATACACGCATACATACATATCTATAAACATACGCTCATATATACCTATATACATACACAATGCATAATACACATGCATACATATACATACCCACATGCATACATACACATATGCATACATATACATTCACATATACACACACATATACAAATACATACACACATATACTTACACATACATATACATATACGTACACATATGTACATATATACATACATACGCTTACCTACATATACATACACATACATATATATGCATTCATACATATACACACATACATGCACATATACACATACACATATACATGCACATATACACATACATATACATACATACACACATGCATACATACACATACACACATATGTGCATACATACACATAAACACATATATGCATATATACACATGTGTGCATACAAACATATATAAATGTATATACATACACACAAACATATATACTCACATGCACATATAAATAAATATACACATAGATATAAATACATATACACACACATGTACATATATAAATATACATACATATATACATTGATACATATAATGATGGTAGATCAATTGTTACATGCATCCAGCATTTCAGGCCTACACACGTCACAGCTTTTTTATCGTCACAGGACTATTTTTTTTATAGACAAATGCCTGAGGGAGTATCTATACAAAGATGATGTTACAGAGTTTTAGCTTTGTACGACAGCTAAATCTCTCTCGATTCAAAATGTTGACATCAAGCAACAAGCAAGAGCAAGATAGCCAGCAACAAGTAAAACTGTAGACCAGCTTAATGCGGGTACTGGTCTCCCGCTTTGTGTTTTTTTTTTTAAATCAGAGATTTGCTTCTCCTAGAGGGGTTGCCTTCACCACGGCTTACGGGAGCCCTCTCCACCCCACACACACATGGAAATAAACACATACATACATACAGATGTACGCTAACATACATATGCATATGCATCAAGGTGGTTGACTATAGCCAATAGCATTCTGAGACTCTATATTTCTACCTTGAATCCATCGGAAGAGTTAAAGATAATGGCAGAATATATCATGAAACTCGGTTTAGCATTAAACTGAGACCCCAATGTTTCTATGGAGCTCAACACCTGTGGAATGTTATTCTTCTCTCCAGGTACCTTCCAGAAAATGTTGGCAATAATGAAAGATGAAAGGGCAGAAATAAGGGAACTAACCCTCAGGATAATTGCAAGGTCAAGAGAAGTGAAATCCAAAACGGTAAGAAAGTTCCAATTTCCAACATTGAATTTCAATGCTGAGGACTATTATGAAATGGTTGACTGGATCGAAATTCCAAGATGTGAACCTCCACTGACAATAATGTTCACATATCACGAAATTGAGGAACGCATCAGAAGCAGATCCGAATCAGTTTTTGAATTGGATAAGTTTCTCTGCCATACACAAACAGTTGAAAGACATATAGAAATTGTCACTGAAGCATCAGCGACAGTGTGTGGAGAACTTCGCCGTGCTAAGATTGAATCACAAAAGCAAATGGCTAAATAAAGCACAAAGAGGGAATGTAATGCTTAACTCTATGTTCTTTTGTTCAACAGTGCAATTATTTACTTGTAAAATGCAATTCTAATGGTATAACTGAGTAATAAATTTTCTTGTATTTTTTAATTTATGCATTTTCAGTCAAATTTTCAACTTTTCGGCGGCAAAGGAAAATGGCTCTGAAAAATACTAAAACCTTTTCTAAACTTACTTTTACATACAGGAGCAACTTTTTAGCACTCGAAAAGCAAACCATACATGTCACTACACCCTACTGAGCATATTAAAAAGATTGTTTTAATAATCTTAAATAAAAAAAACTCGGCTTTTAATATTAATACTCTTTTAATATTAATACTCAATGGTATAAGTTTATATGAATAGAAAAAAACATATAGATTAAAACTAAAAGATTATCTTTGTATATGAAGATAAACATGTTTAGCAGGATTTTGTTAACAATCGAATCATCATTATTTTACTTGAATTTCTTTCTTTAAGTAGACAAATTAAAAAAAGCTTTTGTCAAAAATGTCTCTGAGTGAAATAAAAGAAAATATATTGTCTACAATATGCACCGGAAAACATTTTTGATTACTTTGAAACTTTTAAAACAAAATATAGTGTGGCAACAGAATGATCTAATTTATCTCCCTTGATGTTATTCTGCCAAACGTTAGAAAAAGCGCTCTCTTATCTAGAAGTTAAGGAAACATTCCACTCATATCCATATTGGGAATTTAGGATGAGATCTTTCTGTGATCACGTTTTAATTTAATTTAATTTAATCTGCCATACGACCTGTATTTGAGGTGAAATCGAATTTAGAACTAATATTCCAATCCTGGCATTCTCAATGAAAAAAGCGAAAGATAGAGAAATATATATATATATATATATATATATATATATATATATATATATATGTGTGTGTGTGTGTGTGTGTGTGTGTGTGTGTGTGTGTACGTATTCATTTTTTATATTTATTCTTATTTCATTTGGTTGTCCTTCAAAAACTTCTGCTGATAATTCAATTCTTAAATAATAACTTGTAAATTTCAGTTGACCTCATTTTTGCTTAAAATTGTGGCGCCTTTAACGTTATCTTGTCTGGGTCATTTTGACATTGGTTTTTCTATTTCAAAATTATTCCAATCACCATTCAACTTTTTTTTCCTCCCTTCTTTTTATTTCTCCTTCATCCATTTTCCTTAATTCAATCTTGCCTCGACGGTCGAGCTGTATAGTTCTTTTTTTACGCACATTTTATCTTTCTTTTAATAATATATTGGAATTCTTTCCCATTTCCTTGTACCTATTTGTGAATTATTCCACGGATTTCTGCCTTTTGGATTACTTTGGATTATCCTCCAATTACGTTCCCTTGGATTTAACTTGTGCGAATGGAAATTTAACTAACTTTCTTTGATTCTGCATCTTTGGATTTTACCGTCATTGGAAATTTTACCCTTCACCAGACTGTCCATTCATGTGAAATCACTTTTTTATTCACCCTATTCCCTCTGCTTCACTTTTTGTTATCAAGTAAGATCTATGACTTACTTGTAGTTTCATTTAATACTTTTGCAAGCAAAATCCGATCCCGTATTTTGCTAAATGTTACCCTCTGATGAGAGGGAAAGTATTTCTTCGTAACTCCGCAGATTAAGGACTGTCCATTTATTAAGTGTTTCCTTTTCAAATTAAATATGTTTTTAACTCTTTTGCAAAGTGTTTTTAACATGTTTTATTAACTACTTGTTCTTATTATAAGCTCTATCTCCTATTTGGTTTTATCGTGTTTTTACATCTGGTTGAGATTACTTTATAAATATTAACTCTTTAATATTTATAATTTACTTCAGTTTTGCCATCTGGGATCATTTTGGTAAACTTAACTGTAAATCTTATTTTATATATATATATATATATATATATATATATATATATATATATATATATATATATAAATATATATATATATAAATATATATAAATATATATATAAATATATATATATAAATATATATATATAAATACATATAGAAATATATATATATATATAGAAATATATATATAGATAAATATATATATAAATATATATATATAAATATATATATATAAATAAGTATATATATAAATATATATATATATATATATATATATAAATATATATGTAAGTATATATATATAAATATATATATAAATATATATATATAAATATATATATATAAATATAAATAAGTATATATATTTATATATATATAAATATATATGTAAGTATATATATATAAATATATATATAAATATATATATATATATAAATATATATATATATAAATATATATATAAATAAATATATATATAAATAAATATATATATATATATAAATAAATATATATATAAATATATATATATATATATATATATATATATATATATATATATATATATACACGTTTCCACCAGAAAACATTTAAAATCCAGTTTAAATGTAAGTTAAAGTAGTGACAGAGAATCCATAATTACCGTAATGTCTATATGCAAAAAGAATATTTAAAATTTTTTTTTGGTTCTTATTTTTTATCTTTATTTTATCATTGTTTCTGAGGCAAGTGTAAGAACTGTGTTGTTTCTTGAATTCTCAAATCTTAGGAAGCAGCCTCAGAGTATGGACCTTCACTCATTTACTCGCGACTGACTATTTTTACATTAAAAAAATGTTAGAAAAATAGACGAACCGTAAAATGTTAAAAATTCTTGCTTTTGATAACATCAGATGGGTGAATGTGTTTTGTTTGTATTTTTTGAAGAATGAAGAGTAAAAAGAAGTATAAAGAAGCGAAAAGAACAAATAAAAACGAAAAAAAAGCAAAAAACAAGGAAATATAAAAAACCCAAAAAGTGAAAAAAAAAAAAAAAATGAAGACAACAATTAATATCAACAACAGCAAAATAATTTTTTAAAATTTGATTGGTTAATCTTTACCCTTCCATTTTTGTTGCTATAAATAATTTAAAAATAATATCTACCAGTGTTTTGGTTGATAAATTTTATTGACTTTATTTTTTTATTTTTTTTATTTTCAACCTAATTTTATTTTCGACCTAAATACGAAATCGCGGAAATATACTTATTTCTTTCTTTAAAATAAAACATGGCGACTTATACACCTTAAGAAGGTTGGGTTACATCGACCGGAACGTTGTGTAAATAACACTCAACATGAGAACAGTAGTCCGATTAATCCAAATAATAGAAACAGTAAAACAGTCTGAAAAAATTGCAAAAAGTGGAAAAATAAAGGGAAAAATGTACAAGAAAATAGTGACAAATAAAGTGAAAAAGTGATAAAAGAATTGAAAAAAAAGAAAGTGATAAAAAGAACTGAAAAAAGAAATTGGAAAAAAGAAATATAAAAAGAAGTGAAAAAGAAATAAAAATAGAAATTGAAAAAAGAAATGAAAAAATAAAATAAAAAGGACATTGAAAAAAATGAAAAAAGAAATGAAAAAAGAAATGAAAAAAAATGAAAAACAAAGTGAAAAAGAAATGAAAAAGAAAGTAAAAAAGAAATTGAAAAAGAAATGAAAAAGAAAGTAAAAAAGAAATTGAAAAAGAAATGAAAAAAGAAATGACGAAAGAAATGAAAAAAGAAAGTGAAAAAGAAATGAAAAAGAAGGTAAAAAAGTAAAAAAGAAAGTAAAAAAGAAATGAAAAAAGAAAATGAAAAGAAAGTCAAAAAAAGAAATAAAAAAGAAATGAAAAAAGAAATGCAAACTAAAAAGCTAAAAAAAAAAAAAACGGCGTGATAAAAAAATAGCAAAAAAATTCATAAAAAATAATAAAATCAGCGAAAAAAGAGAAAAAGGCGACAATAACGACTTGATAAGAAAGGCGGTTGTCTAAGTCTGTGCAGCTTTTTTGAAAAGTGAACAAGCCGTGCTGATATGAAGATTCTGCAAGACACCGAAAGATAACAATGGCCATCAACGAGATGTTCTTCAATAAAACATTCCGCGAAGGTGATAAGATACCAATGAGAAAGAGAAGATCCATTCTCATTCTAGAAGGCAGAGTGAATGGGGAGAACGGGAGGGGGTAATGTCTGGAAGGTTGTTTTATGGATTACTTAGCAACAAAAGAAAAGATAAAAAAAAAAAAAAAAGATGAATGCAACAGCAAAAAAAAAAAGAAAAAAAAAGAGAATAAAGATTACAAGTTGATAAGGAGTGGCGGGAGTGGTGGCTGAATATGCGTAGAAGAAAAGGACGAAAAGTAAAACTATTTCCGTGGATGTAGGAGCACGAGGAGGATGAGGAGAAGGAAGAGGAGGTGGAGTAAACTCATGCATTGTATTTTCTAGTTTGTTGTACTTGAAGTGAAACATTAAATAGACATTATTTAACACTAATAAAATTATATAGAGATTATTTAACACTAATAAAATTATATAGAGATTATTTAACGTTAATAAAATTATACAGAGATTATTAAATACTAATAAAATTATACAGAGATTATTAAATACTAATAAAATTATATAGAGATTATTTAATATTAATAAAATTATACAGATATCATTTAACACTAATAAATTTATATAGAGAATATTAAACACTAATAAAATTATATAGAGATCATTTAATATTAATAAAATTATATAGATATTATTTAACACTAATAAAATCATACAGAAATTATTCGATACTAATAAAATTGTATAGAGATTATTTAACACTAATAAAATTATAGAGATTATTTAACACTAATAAAATTATATAGAGATTATTTGATATTAATAAAATTATATAGATATTATTTAACACTAATAAATTTATATATAGAATATTTAACACTAATAAAATTATATAGAGATCATTTAATATTAATAAAATTATATAGATATTATTTAACACTAATAAAATTATAAAGAAATTATTCAATACTAATAAAATTGTATTATAAGCTAATAAAATTATGGTTATCTTTCAGATGCAAGGTTCCTTGTTTACTTGCGATTGTAACGATGTAAGATTCCGTTGTACGGAAGACCAAATCGGCCATAATTTAAATATTTAAATTTATTTTCTGAATTTAAATATTTAAATTAATATACTGTTTAAATGATAATATACGTCTACGATGTTTTTATTGGCGCTTTTCTTCGTATTTTTAATAACATTTTTTTGCACCATTTACAAGTTTTTTTTACAAATACTTTTTTTAATACTGTAATAGTAAAATTATTTTAGTAAAATTCTATATTGGATACGTTTTTTTTATGAAGTATAAGTAAAAAAAGTTCACTTTTTTTATTATTAAAAATACATTTAATGAAAACACTCATTATAAAATGTTCACGTTGTTTAATTAAAAGTTCTCTATTTTAATCTAATAGTTTTATAATTTTGTTATTTTGTTACACATTTCTAATAAAGATTATTTTAATTTTAACGGTAATTTGGTTTTCATTATAAACTCCGTCATGTTAAAGGCTTGAAAATCACTTTAAATCAATTTTAATATTAAAAAAAAAGAGAAATCAACAGGAAAAAAATCTCGTGTGAAAACATTACGAGATACTTTTTCCGTATAATTAATAAATGTATCTTTATTTTACTATTACAGTATTAAAAAAATTATTTGTAAAAAGAACTTGTAAATGGTGCAAAAAAATGTTATTAAAAATACGAAGAAAAGCGCCAATAAAAACATCATAGACATTTTGGCCGATTTGGTCTTCCGTACAACGGAATCTTACATCGTTAAAACCGCAAGTAAACAATGAACCTTGCATCTGAAAGATAACCAAAATTATACATAGATTATTAAGCACTAATAAAATTATATAGATATTATTTAATACTAATAAAATTATATAGAGATTATTTAATATCAATAATATTATATAGAGATTTTTTGTATATTAATACAATTATATAGAGATTATTTGACACTAATAAAATTTTATAGAGATTATCTATTATCTATATATATGTAAAAGTTAAAGTGTATGTCTGTCTGCCTGTCTACCTGTGTGGCTGTGTGTCTGTCTGTCTGTGTACATTTCCCTACATGATATCTCTGTCAATTTTCAGTCTACAGACTCAAAATTTAATATACAGTGTAGTGAGATTCGGAATAATCTTTGTAATCAGTTTCCGCCCAGAAATTTGGCTATTAAGGGGTCAAAGTTCAACGATTTGACCTTTGAGAACTCTACCAATTTTGGGTTTAAACACTTGAAATTTTAGATAGGCTTTATTTGGACATGGATTTAATTTAATAACTTGATTTGAGCCCAAAACAATAAATGTTAAGAGGTCATAATAGGGGTCAAAGTTAAAAAAAGTTGACCTCTGCTGTCTCTACCAAATTACTCAGACAATTTCTGGTCTAAACATTTGAAATTTTACATAAAAGGTATTCAGAGATAGGGCAAGCTTTTTAATCGGTTTGGGTCGAAAATTTGAACTACAAATATATAAATGTATGTATGTATGTTTGTATGTCTGCCTAAAACTTTCGACAGAGGCGACGAATTCTCACAAGATCAGTGCCGTTTTGAAGCTCAACCCTTCAGACGACAACTACCGAAAAATTGGCTAAAAACATTAATTTCTTCACCATCAACTGGGCACTTTTCTACAAGGAGGGGTTGTTTTTTTTCGGTGATATTGTCGATAGTAATCCCCTCTTTTCGCTTGTCTAGCCTTAATTTAAACCTACGTCACTTCCGGTTTGGTGGTAGTCGTAACAACAAAGACGTCACGTTTTTTTTCACGTTCTTTTCCTCCTTCGCGGTACGGGTTCGACCCTGCCTTCTTACGACCACTTTTTTTTTGCTCAACACACACCTCCAAACACTCGGGCAACGCCGGGCACCCATGCTAGTTTAATATTAATAAAATTATATAGAAATTATTTTACACTAATAAAATTGTATAGAGATTATTTAATATTAATTAAATTATATAGAGATTATTTAATATTAATTAAATTATATAGAGATTATTTAATACTAGCGGGAGTACCCGGCGTTGCTCGAGCGTTTGTTTCCGGGACGGGGGGGGGAGTTTTAAAAATTGTTATGGTAGGTAAGTAGGAAGGATCAAACCCGGAGTCATGAGTAAAAGTAGGAAAATAAAGTGTGAAAAAAAAAAAACAAAAAAAAAAACATCTGCAACGTTAACAGTTCGGCCAAGAAAAGTCCATTCCAGTTGTTTAGGAAAAAAAAAAAAAAAAAAAAAAACCGACTACGGTAGGTCGGCGCGAACGTGAAAATATAATTGAATTGTCCAGCACGCTAACCACTACGCCACAGAGCACTGCAGCTTAGTTTAGTGATTTTAAATAACTTCACATGAAAGAACTACGAAGCCAAACCGGTGTTCTCTTCTCAACTGTTCCTTGTGAACGATCCCCAAACGGTGTTAAGTGGTGGCAGGGGGAGGAGGAATTTATTAGAGAGAAAATATTTTACCACTTCCATTGATCTTAACTGATTTTGGCCGTGACTTCTCAGCAGAAAAAGTATAGAAATCTAAGATTATCGAGGAATTTGAGAAATAATAAGCCTATAACACACCTCAGATATTGTTCTGCCGTTTGTGCATATTATATTTGCATGAAATATCTTGATTTTTAATCCTATTAATGTCAAAATCAGACGGGAAAAAATGAGTTCATTTTATTTATATAGATAGAAGAATAGAAGAAGAGAAGATTAATTAAATTATATAGAGATTATTTAATATTAATTAAATTATATAGAGATTATTTAACACTAATAAAATTATATAGAGAGATTATTTAAAATAGACTAACGTTAAAAACCCAGAGCAAAATTAGTAAACTTTACAGAGTTCAAATAATGAGAAAAATAATAATATTAAATCATTCCGTTTTATAAGATTAGAAAAGGCATCAACTGAGGAAATCGCCGGCTTTTCTATGGGTATTCACTGTGCGCAAATGACGACAGTGCCGCGAAAATGTGGTTCAGAATTCTGACATTTTCCGAAACTACAGCTGAAATAAAAATATGTGGATACCTAATACCAATATGGGAACATGACTGTACTTCATCTTGACAAAACTTATGACCATATGTGATGGAGGAAGAAATTCAGTGAGGACCCTATTTTACAGGATAAATGCAAAACGAAACCATAAAATACACGTTAAAAGTAAACACTTTATAAACGCTTTTTTTACTACTACTACTACTACTACTACTACTACTACTACTACTACTAAACACAACAACAACAACGCCATGAGAAAAAAATTGTCCACGAAGTGAATTTTCGTTCAGCACCTGCAGAAGGTTGTAGGAGTCCTATTTGCAAATTATTATTTGTATTACATCCAGCATCCGATGAGCTTTTTATGGCAAACATGGATACTTTTCTAGGTGATAGTTTAATTGCTATTAGTCAGTGCATCCGTTTAATCTCAAGGGACAGTGGAAACCCCTGTAAGGGTAGTTACGCATGTACTTGTGAGGCAACGGTTGCACAATGCTCAACCACACCTCTCCTGAATCGGCACTGCTTGGGTCCAGTGGCAAGAAAAGGCACAAGACTGACTGGAAACAGTGCCTAGATAAGCAGAGAGCACATACAACACTTGGAATTCCTAAACGGTACCCCATTTTAGTACTGACCAAACCAGATGTTGCTTAACTTCGGTGATCTGACGGGAACCGGTGTGTCAACATGATTACGCCGTATATATTGCTGCTGTTGCTGCTATTATTATTATTATTATTGTTATTATAATTATTATTATTATCATTATCATTATTATTATTATTATTATTATTATCATTATTATCATTATTATTATTATTATTATTATTATTATTATTATTATTAGTAGTAGTAGTAGTAGTAGTAGTAGTAGTAGTAACGGTATCGTCTGAAGTCAGAGTGACAACAAGTCTTTCCAGATTTCAAATACACTTTGCTTCCATCACGACTGATTCGGTGTTTTATTTATTTATTTTTTTTTTTTTTTACATAGGCATAACCACTTATCAAGACCCAGAGACCACTCGAAGATAAGGGTTAAGAGTGTAAATTGGACAATATAGTAATCGTTAGTAATGGAGATTCGGTAAATTTGTTAACTTAGTGGAATGACTCATCAAGAACTTGTTTACGTTGGACTTGAAGACAAATTGTAGTCAGTTGGAAAGCAGGCAAACGGAATAGAATTCCACAGGTGTGCAGTTCTAAGAAAAAAGCTTTGTTCATGGAATCTACGTTTAGGTTTAGACACAGATAAAGAGTGGGCAAATTATTGATAGTGGTTGCAGCTAGACGAGTGTTCTCACACTAGATGTGTTCTTATTCTGGAATCTGAGTCACTGAAAGACTACTCATGATTCTAGTACTTTAATAATTGTATTTCTCGTCTTGAAAATAAAACTGTAATTTATTTTTAAAGTGTTAAGCATCTAACCTTAATTCAATATTTTAATCGGAGCAATTCAAGAGTAGTCATTCCGTAACATGCTATTATCATTTAAAAAAAAAAAATTGTTTTTATTCACGTTCACTCCCTTACGAAATATATCGCCACTTGAACGTAAGGGGCTACTATTTGGGACCATGCCTAGAAAAGATTAACAAGATGTTGGTTTACATTACATTTAAACTCCTACACATCAGTACAGTCAGGGAAGCAGCCAGGAGGAAGTGGACTCGAATGTCCAGCTGTTTGAGGGAAGAAACTATTAGAATAGAAAGCTTTCTGGCATTTAAGGACCGAAGGGGTGTGATTTTGTAGCTAAGCCAGCTTGTCGGAGATATGTACATTGAGGGGGCACACGTACAACAAGTTCATCAGAACACATTTCACTAAAATACTTGTAAAACAGACACAGAAATGCAATCTTGTAGCGATGGGACAGGGTTTGGATCTTAAGTGGGATCTATTAGATTGAAAACTTTATTTCGGACTCTATCGAGGAGAGAGAGACTAGTTGTAGATGCACCAGCCCAGATGTGGCAACAATACTCCATATGTGAATGGCGGCGTTTTAGAAATAAAGGATACTCTCAGGTGTGAGTAATCTTCTAGCACGATAGAGGGAATCCTCTTTCTTTGCAGCAGCCTTCGCAATGTCCTCAATGTATTTGTTCCAGTTTGTACTGTCTGAATATGTTAAGCCGAAGAGTTTGAAGGAATAATTCTCAGGTAGGGTGTTATTGTTGCATTGTTATATCTAATAAGGGACCGTCGTGTGATCATCTAGTGTTCTGCTGTCGATTTGTTGTATATTCATATTTAATTCTTCATATGCAGTTGTGTATGTGTGTACGTGGTACATGTATTTTAGACATACCTTCTTCATGCGTCGTTGATCTTGTCCACCTGGAATTCATCTTGTTCTTGGAGGGGAGACTGGAAACCTATTTTGGACGAAGATTCATTCACTTCAAGACGATGAATTGGTTTTATAGTTTTTATTCACTTTCCAGATGTCGATAGCAGAAGGATGGAAAGTGAATCTCTGGCCTGCGTGGTTTACTTCTAGGTCTTATTTCCACACACGTCAGCGTCCTCCCTTCCAGTGAATGGGAGGGGACGACTGTTAAGCCGTCCGTTGTCTTCTATGTCCAAACCCAATCTCTACGATCCAGCTAACCTGATCACATGACTCACACGCATCCGATCAGGTGACCCTCACTTCCGGTAAACGTGTCTACAATATAATTTCCACACCTCCCTCTATTTCTCAATCCATTTCCTAACATTATTCTTAATGGATATCGGCGGTTGGAGAGGCGTCTTCGAATTGTTAAAGGAGGGCAACTTCGTCTTACTAGCATTAAATGTTACCATCCATTTGCAGCCTCATTCCACTGATCTGTAAGTCATTTTCTAATGTTTTTGTTATTGTCTTAGATTTATGTACATTCATTCTTCCCTCGTGTATATTATAGAGCGTTGTATAATCAGCAAATATCCCCATCTCGTTCACAATATCATCAGGGAGGTCATTAATGAATATCAGGAATAATAGTGGTCCACGGATCAACCCCCGAGATACTACTGCATTAACGTTATGCTGTTTGGACGAACGTCCATCAATGACAACTTAGATGGTTCTATTTTATAACTATAAACTCTTATAATTATATCAGCATGTTATCTTATTTATTGTCGGCCATTCAAGGTTGCAACATAAATAAAATAAAAAAATATAACTAGAAAATACAACTAAAAAATTAAGGAAAGGAAAATCTAATTGGAAAAATTGGAAAACTTAAATGAAAAAATTCAAGCAAGTGAAAACTATAAAATATGATAAAATATATAATTTTTAATATAGCAAAAAAACAAAAAACAAACAAACAAACAAAAAGTGTCAGAAAAATTGAACATAAAAATAAAAAAAAACGATTTCGGTGAGTAAAATGCGAAAAAAAAATACGTGATCAAATAGTTTCAGAAATGAATAAAGAGAATAGAAGAGGAAAAATAAAGGCGGGAAAATACCTGGAAAGAAGAACAATTTTTAAAGAAAAATAAAAGAAAAGGACGAAATGAAGGGGACACACTGCTCCCTTTATCAAAAACAAAAAAAAGAAAATAAAAAGTAGCTAAGAAGAACAACAAAAATGAGAGCAAAAAAAACCTCCCAAAAAAACAGAGGACATGAATTAATATTAGCCGATAAGGTAGGACGAAAATGAGACATATGGAAAGAAGAGTCATTATGATATTGGGTGCATTGAGTCCATTCAAACATGAATTTGGACGAGTGCCGAAACAAGAGAGTTAAAGATTCATGCACAATTCGAATAATTGTGTAAAGATGGGCTATCGAGTGAAGCTGAGTGATGGAAGGAGGGGATGAGGTAGATAAAGATTATAAGTGGAGAAATGTTTACACACTTGAAATGCAAAAAGTATATAACATTCATGATGTGGCCAGTGGTTCCAAAAAGCACAAAGAAGAAAAACAATAACCAAGAAGAACAAGACGATACGTAAATATAATTTTGTATATATATATATATATATATATATATATATATATATACACACACACAAGAGTGGAACGATAAAGTTGTCGTCCTAAAGAAAACAACACTACAGCTTTATTTTAAAACTTTTATTAAAAAAATCAATTCAGATAACTTGATTATGTAATAGAGCTAATAATCAAGAAGAACAAGACGATACGTAAATATAATTTTGTATATATATATATATATATATATATATATATATATATATATATATATATATATATATATATATATATATATATATATATATATATATATATAATCGAGGTAAGACACTGATTAGAAATCAGATGAAAAATCCTGATAGATATTACTTGAAGTAATACTTTCAGGGCGATCCTAGCCAAAAAGGAGAAGCTCAATATTTAAGAATAGAGCAATATATACGTTTAATGGCTATATTTAAATTATGAAAAAAAAAACAACAACATATAGACACATATATTAATTAAGGGGATATGTACAGTGGAATGGTATATCCATCCAACACCTGATAAACTGTGTTAACACCAAAAAGATTTTGGATTACATCTACCAAAACACGCTCAACGCACCAACGAATACGGCTGCCCCATATACCTTTCGGAATATCAATAAGGAGCAACCACGCTTTTTTTATATGGGACTACTGCCTTCTCCCCTAGACCAATATTCTGCGTACTCCTTCCGATAATGGACTGCCCAGGTTGTATCAAATTCCCTTTTCCTATAATCATTTCCATATAATTCTCATTCACCACTTCAAAAACTATTTTCAATATTTGTGCTGAAAAGCAAAATAAGTGTCTATTCACAGCTGAACATTTTGCTAACCGCATTTCATTTCCTCTGATGATATGTGGTTTTATTGAAAATCCATGGATTAAGGAAATCAACATAACCCCTTCTATATATTCCTTTTGTCAAACAATAAATTCTTAATTCGAATATATGTGCCTATATGTTGTTTTTTCCAGAATTTAAATATAACCACTAAACTTATATATGTATATATATATATATATATATATATATATATATATATATATATAGGAGGAGCCAAGAAGAATTAGAAACATTCTTTAAAAGGAAACATATCGTAATAATGCAAAGCACAACAATTAAGGTGAAGCTTATATAGAAAAGAGGAAAAATTTAAAAAAAACGACAATATAGAAATCTATACTCATGCACATACGAGCAAACAGTTAATAAAACATGTTAAAAAACACTTTGAAGAGTTAAACACATATTTAATCTGAAAAGGAAACACTAGATAAGTGGATAGTCATTAATCCGTTGTTTCCTTTTCAGATCAAATATGTTTTTTTTTAACTCATTTCAAAGTGTTTTTTTAACATGTTTTATTAACTGTTTGCTCGTATTATAAGCTCTATCCCCTATTTGTTTTTATCGAGCTTTTACATCTGGCTGAGATAACTTTATAAATATTAATTCTTTAATATTTATAATATACTTTAGTTTTACCATCTTGGATCATTTTGGTAAATTTAATTGTAATTTTTATTTTATATATATATATATATATATATATATATATATATATATATATATATATATATATATATATATAACTACTTCATTTACTCACATAAAATTAATATACGAAAGTATAGATTTATGCGTAAATTGTAAGTGTTTACTTCAAAAGTGCTCAATACGTAGGTAGAGCTAGTTAGTAATTTATAAAATATATATGGCGATTAAGCTTAATCGCTATATATATTTTATAAATTACTATATATATATATATATATATATATATATATATATATATATATATATATATATATATATATATATATATGTATATATATTAGTGTTGTACCGATTAATCAAAATCGGAATTGGGAATCGGAAAAATCGGTAGTTTTGGGGGTATCAGAATCGATATCGGAATCGGAAAAATTTGTGCCTAATTTCCGATTCCAAAACTGATTCGTTTAATATTTTATTATGTTAATTTTTCATTGCTGATACCGTTGATAAATATATATTCCTTTTAAACTATTAGTAAAACTCACCTCTATAGGTCATGATAACATTAAAAGAAGATCTAAATTTATTTTATCTGCGTAAAATAAACAAAATAAAACTTGAAACTTTGCGAAAATTCGCTAGATAATCTTTAGAAGAATGCAGTTTATTTGCAAGGTATTGAAAAAATTGTTTAAATTTAAAGAAATATTTTGACAAGAAAAATATTATCAAACATTATTGCTAATTAACTCAAAAGTAGAATAGTGTTGGATTTTGTCCTTAGGTTTTTGTCCGCTCCCTTACTCAGCATTGGCAAATATGAAAAGGAATAGCGAAAGGTGTGAAAAGGATTCGCCTTGAATTAAATTTGAAATGAACTCGTGAAATGTCACGCTTTCGTGTAATTTTCTTTGATTCTGCCGGTATCATTTATGTTTATACTTAGGGATTCCTATGGCGGCGCAAATGTCGTCTAGAGCCCACCAATCTCACTCCCCTATATAAGACAATAAAAACCTAGACCACTAACTGAAAGTATTTGGGGGTAATTAACATCTTCGATACCGTTTGGCGTTTCGCTTTGACAATTTGGCAACATAAAATGTAAGTGTATTTTTAAATAATTATTTTAAAGATATTCAAAATGTGTTTCATGATTTGAAAATTAATTACCAGCATATTCTTACTTTATTTTTGTTGAATATTTATTTTAATGTGATGTAAAAGTTCGAATTGTTTTTGTTTTTTTGTAAAAGTCAAATATATTCTTTTGTTAGGTGGAAGTGTAACTTATCTTGCCTTTGATAACATTTATTGGGTGGGTTTCTACTAGTATATTGTTTAATTTTTAATTTTTGAGTCATTATTGAGAAGTAAAAGTCGTATGTCGGCCTTTTTTTCTTGTTCTCACATAACATCGGGTGAACATAGTGACATTTCTTGGGTGCGTTTCATCAGTACTTTGATTTCTGATTTCTGAGCTATTATCGATGCTCGAATATGGCTTAAATAATATCACCATTTTTATTTTGTTTTAACTCAATAGGCTTTACACTACCATTATTTTAAGTTAAAAATCACTTGAAAATAAGTTAATGTGCAAAAAAAGAAAAAAAAAATTATCCAAGTAGTTGAAAATGTAGCTTCGCTTGTTTTTGGTAACATTTATTCGTTGTGTATTCATTTATTTCGCCCCCTTCTCTTCCTTTCTTATTCTGAAAAATCATCCACCAGACGAGAAGCAAAAAAAAATAAATTTAAGAATTTATAATGTTTTACAGGTAAATTTAACAGAAAATGAGCCTCCATATCCAAGTAATTCTAACGTTTAAGGACAGTTAACCAAAGATTGCTATAATATGTAAGTTCTGTGCGTTTGTGTATGTGGGAGGTTACTTTTTAAGTGATAATATGCGGGTTTTATGAACTTACCAGTTTAACTTAGGGTAAGTTGTAAAAGAATTTAATGAACAATCATAATAATTTATAATGGCCTGAAAATGAAGACGATTTTACTTTAAATATATATACTAAACTGATCCCACTCTCTAAATTTTAAATTAGTTAGGTCTTTTTTTTTTTTTTTTTTAATATGTTCACATAATCGCCTAAAAATGTAGCATCTCATTTTGTCTGGGGTGTGTGAGTTAGTTTACATGTGATTCTATTTACTTGTCGTCCCCTACCCGAAGGTAGTGTTAGACACAAGGTCGGTTTTTAATATAGAGAATCCAACTCTTTATTTTTTGTATTATCACGGACTTAGGGTTAGTAGTAGGAAAGGGCTGCGTCGTTTATAAAATGGAGAATCGAACTTGAAAGAATTACAATACACATTAGATCTTTTTACCTCCTTGCTACCAAAAACTTTCACGTCAAGATTTACTATACCATTTCGATCTGAAGTTCAATATTCTTTTCATTCTGCACCAATATCTAATTTCCCTTATTCTATGATTTAAAAACTTTAAACACTTTTAATTAGCATTTTCTATGTTTATTATAGTAGTATGTTTATTACCTTTAGCAAATTAGGTATAAACCATTTATAATATTTGCTAATAGGTTTCCTCTGAGGAGATGAATAACATCGAAAACTCATGGGTTAATTGAATATACTTATTAAAATGTTTTTTTTTTTTGTTTTGCATACATTAAAAATTCTAGATTTGAAATTCAACCGTTTCAAATCATAAAATTTTAATTACTAACTTATGATATATATATATATATATATATATATATATATATATATATATATATATATATATATATATATATATATATAAATTGTTTAAAGAAAGTTTTTAGATATGACAAGTCATTGGTACCGTCGGTTTTAAACCCGATAATTAGGACCGTTTCAGATACTCATATCAAGCTCTCTTCAGCCAATACACACACACACACACACACACACACACACACACACACACACACACACACACACACACACACACACATATATATATATATATATCTTTTCTATATATATCGTTTCTTATCGTTGAACACTTTACAGTCGAAATAAAGTCAGTCAATTTAGCTCGCTTACGCAGATAATCATACAATGATTAGATCACTCTGACAGACGTTAAAACATTTAAAATAAATGTTTAAATTTCAACAATATTTCTCGCGGTTAACGGTAGCAGAATGAATTTGGTCCTTGCTAATGATGTCAGAGATGGCTTCGTTGCCCGGTCGTAAAATATACATAAATAATAGGTTTTAATTAATGCAGAAACTGAGGCATGTGCAAGCGAGTATTAAGTTTTTTTTCGTATACAGTTCACTTTCTGCAAGAAGAAGTACTCAATCTCAGATCGAATCAAAACCTAAAGACATTGATTCAAGTACGATAACCATTACATCAGCTTGACACAGAATTTCCTGTTTTAAAAAGAATATTATTTCTTAACATAAAGAAGCTGTCATGTTTCTCAACCGCACATGCGCAGTCGTGAAAACAAAAAAAAAATGCCAACCCCTACGTACCAATTTGTTAATTTTGATAGCTTAGCAGGTTTTTTTTTTCAGATAAAAACGGATTAAAAAGTTTTCTACATTTCTGAATTGCCTATATACGAAATTTCAAGTCTGCATATAAAAAATCATTGAGTATATAGGTTGAGAAGTGTCTCCTCACACACATTCTCACGTTTATAGATATACTAGGCGTTTTCCTGCATTAAACGTAATGTTAAATTCCTTAAAAAAAATGAAGTAAATAAAAAACGAAAAAAAGAAAACTGAGACATGTGCATGCGAGTATTATGTTATTTGTCTAAACAGTTCACTTCTTGTAAGTAAAAAAGAAAAATACTCCAGCTGAGATCGAAACCAAAACCTACAGACAGTGAGTCAAGTACCATAACCATTACAACAGCTTGACATGACTTTCACATAGGGGTTTTAAACCATCTCATACTTTACATAAGGAATCTGTTATACTTCACGACCGCGCATGCGCAATCGTGAAACAGTCAAAGACAGATAAAAATTCACAAGTACCAATTTTTTAATTTTGACTCCTTAGTAGCATTGTGTTTCGGATGAAAATTTTTCTACGTGTCTGAATACTCTAGAAACTAAATTTCAAGTTTTATTATCAAAACTTCGTTGAGTATATAGGTTGAGAAGTGTCCTCACACACACTCTCACTTATATATATATATATATATATATATATATATATATAAATATATATATATGTGTGTGTGTGTGTGTGTGTGTGTGTGTGTGTGTGTGTGTGTGTGTGTGTGTGTGTGTGTGTGTTATTTACGTATGCTTCTTGAGGAATATGTTTAGGTGGTGTAAGAAGCCTTAAAAATGTTGTTACATTTTAAATTTGTTTTATTTTATTTTGATATTCCGAGCAGTCGTTCGCATTTTGTCACAAAATGTAGCGAAATGAATCAAAACGAAAACCTTTGAGAATACTGGCAATATATTTGGCCAACGTTCATTCTTTGCCTATTGATAATTCATGAGAGTTCACGATAAATTGTGCTGATCCGAATTTGCCAGTTAACTTTCAGATTTCTAATTTTTGTGCCTTTTCAGATAGAAAACACCACCTATCTTCTATTTCGGCAAAATCGCTAACCACTAATTCTTTGCCTTCTAACATTTCTTCTTCCAATTGCAGTCTTCCTTCGCATTTCCAAGACTGGAATTCTACCACGACGCTTAACCCAATCTAACCCTAATCCATATGACTGTTAAAGCAGCTTGGAGGGATACGCCGGAATCTACATGCTTAAGGACATACCAGTTCAGACAACGAACACCTGTTCAGTAAGGCAACTTAATAGATTATTATGCGAATACTGTGACCAAGACCACTCAACTAGTTCTGGGAAATATATCTGCTCCATTGTCCTCTCCCCCAAATATCGAAAGAATAATAAATAAAATTAAAAACAAATTATTGACGCTGGAATTTTTAAATAACTATTCTGTACAAGCACAGCAATAACATATTAATATCCTCTTCTCTCCAAAAGAAAAATGTTAAACATTTTGATTAATTTGACATATATATATATATATAAATATAGAGAAATAAAAAGGAACACACCGTATTATATGTTCATCAACGTTTCGTCTTTATTTCGAGACTTCCTCTGGAAATAAAGACGAAACGTTGATTAACACATAAAACGGTTTGTTCCTTTTTATTTTTCTATTTTGTCGGAATACTATTTCCATTATTTTCATCATGTAAATATAATATATAGAAAATGCCGTCGTTTGCCCCTGATGACGAAAGACTTCTAGGGTCTAAAAGAATTCTTTTTTCTTTTATTTGTAAATTCTGTACCACAAATAAACTCTTTTAGTATATATATATATATATATATATATATATATATATATATATATATATATATATATATATATATATATACTAGAATTTAAGCCTGACGTTGCTTGGGTATTTGGATGTGTATGTTAAGCAAAACAAAAGTGGTAGTAGGAAGGCAGGATCGAACCCGTACCGCAAAGGAGAAAAAGAACGTGGTAAAAACCTAACGTTCATGCTGTTACGATCGCCGCCAAACCGGAACCGACATTTTTTTTTTTAAATAAAGGCTAGACAATCTAAAAGATTGGATAACTTTAAAAAATATGGGCGAAAACAGGGACCCCCCTGTAGAAAAGTGTCTAGTTGAAGGGGACGATATTAATGTTTTTAGCCAATTTTTCAATATTTGTCGTATGAAAAGTCGAACTTTAAAACGATACTGATCTTAGTAAAATTCGTCGCCTCTATTGAAAGTTTAAGGCAGACATGCAAACATACATAGATACATTCATTTATATATTGGTAACTAAAAATTTTCGACCCAAACTGATGAAAAAGCTTGCCCTATCTCTGAATACCCTTTATGTAAAATTTCAAATATTTAGACCAGAAATTGTCTGAGTAATTTGGAAGAGACCGACGATGTCAATTTTTTTTAAATTTTGACACCTATTATGACTCCTTAAAATTTATTGTTTTGGACTCAAATCAAGTTATTAAGTTAGATACATGTCCATGGAATCTATATCTAAAAGTTACAGTGCTTAGACCCAAAATTGTCGGAGGAGTTTGGTAGAGGTCTCAAAGGTCAAATCGTGGAACTTTGACCTCTTAATCGCCAAATTTCTGGCCAAAAATTTTCCCAAATCTCAGTACCCTGAATATCAAATTTCGAGTCTGTAGACTAAAATATCATGTAGGGAAATGTACACAGACACAGACTCGTTCACTTTTATAGATTTATATATTTGACTTATATATATATATATATATATATATATATATATATTTGACATATATATATATATCATATATATATATATATATATATATATATATATATATATATATATACACACACATATATATATCGAGCTTATTATATATCTAAATTACAACGAGCACTTTTTCTTTCCTGTATTTTAATTAAACTAGTAATTTCACTATTACATTAAAATACACTCTGCTCTTTAGACTATTGTTCTAATCTCCTTTAATATATATATATATATATATATATATATATATATATATATATATATATACTAGCATTTCAGCCCACGTTGGATGTGTATGTTGAGCGAAAAAAAAAAGTGGTAGTAGGAAGGCAAGGCTGACCTTATATATATATATATATATATATATATATATATATATATATATATATATATATATATGACCTTATATATATATATGACCTTATATATATATATATATATATATATATATATATACGCCCTTATATATATATATATATATATGTATGACCTTATATATATATATATATATATATATATATATATATATATATATATATATATATGACCTTATATATATATATATATATATATATATATATATATATATATATATATATATTTAAAAAAAAAATTTTTTTTATTACATTTTCACCCCAAACAAGGCACATTGCCACTTTGGTGTAGGGGGCTACTATCAGGGGAAACATCTACTGGGGTACTATGTAGGGATTTGGGCAGCAAGATGTTGGTTCACGTTGCACTTGAACTTATGCATGTCAGTACAGTTGGGGAAGTAGTGACCTGGAATGGAATTCCAAAGTCTAGCGGTTCTGGGGAAGAAACTACTGGAGTAGAAAGATCTTTTACATCTAGGGATCTCTATAGTGTGGGGGTGGGATTTCGCAGCTTGTCGGGTCTGTCGAGGGTGTTCACGTCGTGGGGGCACAAGTGCTTGCAGTTCATCAGAGCATTCACCATTAAAATACTTGTAGAACAGGCAGAGCAGAGGGATGCAACGTTTTGTCGATGGGACAGAGGCTGAAGCTTAGATGCCAGTTTAGGGCCTATCAGATTTGCGACTATCTTTTGAACCCTGTCAAGGAGCGAGAGACTAGTAGCCGATGCACCAGCCCAAATATGACAGCAATACTCCATACATGGGTGAATGGTGGCCTTATAGAGGTACAGGATAGTTTCGGGTGTTAGTAGTTTTCTAGCACGGTAGAGGGAGCCCACCTTCCTCGCAGCGGCCCTAGCATATATATATACAACTCATGTTTCCTGTGAACGTTAGGCCAAGGAGCTTGAAAGACGTACTCTCAGGTAAAGAATCGTTGGCCATTGCTATAGGTGGTAGAGAAGGTTTCTTGTAATTATTGAATGAAACCAGTTTAGTCTTGGTGGCATTGAACGTGACCATCCATTTTTGTCCCCATTCCACTACTGATTAGAGGTCATCCTCTAGTGTTTCTGCCATTACTTTAGATATATGTTCATTTGTTTTCCTGTCGTGCCTACTATAGAGTGTGGTGTCATCAACATATATACCCATCTCAGAGGCAATTTTGTCGGGGAGGTCATTTATGAATATCAGGAACAGTAGAGGTCCAAGTATAGATCCCTGGGGCACTCCTGCATTTATATCATATTGTTTAGATGTACGACCGTCGAGAACAACCTGGATTTTTCTCTTATCTAAGAAGGATTTAATTATGTTAAGTATTCTACCAGTTATACCGTATGATCTAATCTTCATGAGGAGACCTTCATGCCATACCCTGTCAAAAGCCTTAGATATATCTAGAGCTAACGCTATGCCCTCTCCCGCTTTGTCCAGTGAATGGTATATGTGTTCAGAGATTACAGTGAGGATGTCTGCTGTGGAACAGGCTTGTCTAAATCCATAGTGTTGGTCGGTCAGAAGTTTAACATCTGTAAGGTGCTGGACTAGAGCATGGTTAATTATGGTCTCAAATATTTTGGCAAAAAGTGGGAGGAGGCTAATAGGGCGATAATTTGATGGGTCAGTTCTTTCGCCAGAATTCTTGAATATTGGTACCACAGAAGCAGTTTTCCAACAGCCCGGAAAGCAAGATTCATTAAGGCATTTGTTGTAGAGTTTGGAGAGAACTGGAGCTACTTCGGCTGAGCACTTTTTTAATAGCACAGCTGGGATGAGGTCGGGTCCACATGCTTTTGAAGTGTCAAGGTTTTTTATGATAGGATGCACCTGAGCAGGGGTGATTTTCAGATCGTCTAGCGTGGCGTCTGTCCGCATAGGAAATTGAGGTAGGGGGTGGTTGGAAGGGTCCAGTGTGGAGTTTGAGGCAAACCGACTGGCAAGCATGTTAGCCTTTTCGGTTGCTGAGCAAACAACCTCGTGATTGTTGGTTAGTGGGGGAATTGTTGATTGCCCATTATTTACTACACTGTTGTAGATTTTCCAGAAGTCACGAGTTCCTAGTTTTTGTGCTTCGATGCGTTTTTTAGTGGTTTCCGTAAATTCCCTCTTAGCTGTCGCTATTTCTTTCTTAACGTTACTTTTAGCTTCTATGTACTTCTGTCTGTTTGAACTGGACTTATGTCGGTTAAACCTGCGGAATGCATGCTGCCTTTGAGCAATGGCAGTTGCGCAAATCGAAGTAAACCATTGGAGAGAGTGGGGCTTGCTATAGAATTTCCGCATGGGAACATGCGCTTCGATTGCAGTTTTGAACCATTCAGTGGTCTCATTGGCGCACTGTTCAGCAGGAAGAGAAAAAATATTTCCCCATGGGGCGTCTCTGATAAGATCTCTGAGGGCTTCCCAGTCAGCCTTTTTATAATATCTTGTTGTTTTGAGCACTGGCTCTTCAGTTTTGGCTCTAGAGTTTAGGGCGATTTCAACCGTTATCACTGCATGATCAGCGTTCCCAAGTGGGCTGTCGGCTTTCGTTACACAATCATCAGGAACTGTGGTCAAAAACAGATCTAAAAGTGATGCGTGTTGTTCTTCCCGATCAGGGAAACGGGTTGGAAAAGTAACAATTTGCGATAGGGAGTGAGATACAGAGAAGCTATGAGTTGCGCTGCCTGCTGCATCTGTGTAAGTAGAGAATCCAAGCCAGTTTTTGTGATGGACATTAAAGTCACCAAATACATGTACTTGGGCGCTAGTGTCGAAGGAGAGTGCTGTGTCTATGCTGTCAGATACTTTGTTTATTATGGTGCAGTCTTGGGTCGAGGGAGAGCGGTAGAGAAAGTAAAAGTAGCTAATGTTGTGTTGCATGATTAGTCTAAAGCACATAAAGGCTTGATCATCCGTTTCTAGGTTTGTTTCTCTAGTCAAGGGAAGGGTATTACGAATGTAAACTCCAAGTCCGTGCATATGTCTGTCAGAGTCCTTACGGCAGAGTGGGAGATATCAAGGCATATTAAAGTAGTTAGAGGAGTATATATATATATGACCTTATATATATATATGACCTTATATCTATATATATAAAAATGTAACTCTTTGTTCGTTCGCAATTAATAATCTAAAAAACCACTGGACGGATGGCTTCCACGTTTTGGTATAATATGTTTACTATATCCATGTGTGTTTTTATATATTTCCTTTTAATTATAACATTATACTTAATTTTTCTATGATAAATAAGTGGTTTTCTTTCTACCGATAGGCCATTTTTTTTATTTAGGAACAATTATTTATTACCGCTTCCTGTCAAGTAACCAGTGTTTCCAATTTAGTGGTTTTCCTGCTAGATCTGGAGATTTCGTTTGCAATCTAGTGGGGAATTCTAGAAAATCTGAAGATATTTCGCACCCACACACCCACAATTTTAGATGAAAAAATAAAGAAAAGCGCTTGAAAATATTTTAAAACATAAAATAAACTCATTCATGTAAGTAAAAAAAAGTAGCATTTATTGCCTTTTGTAACAATTATTTATTATTTGTTTTGTTTTTCACCTTTTTTTCGGCTAACCATTCTTAAATCTCGCTATAAAATCGATTTTTCCAAATACATTTTCGGTAGGGGGGTATTCCAACCTCCGAAGTTTAGTTTAAAATACGATCTAAGCAACCCTACTTTATTTAGAAATATTTAGTCGAAAATTGTAAAAAGCAAGAAACAACAGCAAAAAAAAAAAAAAATTGTACCAATACAGTAGAATTTAATTATTCACCAACCTAAATACTTTTAACATGCTAAAACAAAGTATTTTTGTTTTTTTTATTTTTCTAATTTCAAAATATGTTGCACCATTATTGTGATGTTTAATTTGCAGTATATTTCAATTTAACTTTTATTATAAAAAGTTTGAGTTTATGATTTGTTTCTTGCAAAAAAAAAATACCCTCTCTGAAAAAAAACCAGGTAAAACTAGCTGATAAAATATATAAGCCTTCTGGGGAGCTAACCGCTTCAATATAATTCCAGAAACATATAGTAAGAAAACATTTTATATATTGAATATACTATATTTATAATTTTTTTTAGTGTAGGAAGTTAAAATATGGAGTTTTTTGGTGGGGTGAATTAACGATTTTTGAAAATTTCAGATGATAAAACTTAAAAATCTAGCGATTTTCTGGACATTTCTTTCTCCTGACCTCGAGGGTTTCTTTAAATGTCAGAAAAGGATATTTTGGTCTCACAGGCTTAATGTAAACATAATGTGTTTACAATATCGGTAAATTTTCAATGGGTTTAATCACATGATTATTGATAATGTAACCATGTGATTGGAATTTGATTTAAATTAACCGCACGTGGTCGCTTTGCTATCAAATATTCATCGAAAAATGGTAGGACATACAATGAATGCGGACGCTCAAAGTGTATAAGCATTTTGATCCTTCCCTTTACTTAAAAATTCACTAAAAATCAGGAAATTAACCAATTTTAATGAAAATTTCAGTATTTATCAAATAATGATCGCAGAATATAATGAACTAATTATATTTACGTAACTCTTAGTGAAAATGTTTTATTTAGTTTAAACAATAAATACCTTTACTAAAGTTATGGTTTTCAGTAGTAAATAAAAAACGCAAGAATTTATTTTTGCTTTTTTTAAAGCATCGTAATTTGTAACAATGAAAAATAATTTTTACAGGAACATTCCGAAAAAAGCCCCTAAAGTCCGTATTAATGAATTCGAAGAAAAATAAATTTCTCACATACTATCAAAAAATAAAAGATTCAATTAGATTCCTATTTCTGTCACCTAAATTATTTAGGGTGAAATGAGTTTAGGAATTTATAGCCAAACATAAATATTTTTTTTTTGCTTAAAAAATAGCATTAATACAGTAAGTTATGTAAAATTTGCATAGAATGCTCTGCTTTACGGTTGTTGTAAAAATGAAACGGAAATTTGAATTTCGTTCCCTTTTAAATTCGGTACATTTTTACATTACGTCCAATTCATCTCTCACATTCGACACGTGAACTTTTATAGCTTTTCGGGTATGCTGGCAAGGTTAGGGGTGTCTATTCCGAAAGCTGTTCTAACATGGGTAGATTGGTAGGTGTGTCAGAAATTTCGTGAAAAATAATGAATAATTCCGCCCCGTCTTTCCGAGCTTATAACTCCTCGAAAAATGTAACTCAAGCTCTAATTTTTTTTCAATTAAAGGAGCAAGGACCAAGGTTTCATTAAAAGAAAAAAAACAAAAAAAAAACAAAACGTGGTTTAAAAAAAAAAAAAAAGGTTTAAAACTTCGGACTTTACAGGTAAATTTCTAAAAACACTACTTTTTTGTTTTAAATTTGAATATATTATTTATTGACCTTTTCTCTTCAATTTGTGATATATAACACTTTGGTGAGTAAATTAATTATTTACTTTTTAATAGACATTTCAAAATGGGAGGCGTGAATTATTCGACCCCCTGTCTTTCCAAGCTTATAACTACTCGAAAAATGTAATTCAAGCCCTAATTTTTTTTTCAATTAAAGGTGCAAGGACCAACGTTTCATTAAAAAAAAAAACAAAAGAAAAAACACCGTGGTTTAAAAAAAAAACTTTGAACTTTACAGGTAAATTTCTAAAAAACACTACTTTTTTGTTTTAAATTTGAATATATTATTTATTGACCTTTTCTCTTCAATTTGTGATATATAAAACTTTGGTGTGTAAATTAATTATTTACTTTTTAATAGACACTTGAAAATGGGGGGGGGCGTGAATGTAAAAGTAAACGTTTGTCTAAAATATCATATTCGGTTTATTGGAAAGAGCATAAAATTTCACATTGATCCTGAAAATATTGTAAAAATTGAATCAATAGAAAAATTTTGATAGATTTATAAAGTTTAAAAATTGAAAAATGTTGAATTCGTAAAATTCATTACTGTTTTTTAAAAAATATTTCTATTACTTTTAAAACAACTTTAATAGTTTATTTTGGAAGTATAATCCATAAAGAAAATAAACAACCCACTTTTAAAAGAGAAATTACGAGTTTTTTATATTTTATTCGCAGTTTCGTGATAGGGGTGTCAAAAATTCCTACAAAAGTCTGATACATCTACTAGATTGGAGTATTTATTCGTTGTAAACGTACCCGACAACCTATAAATGTCGACATTTCCAATGTGAATGGTAAGCTGAACTTATGTAAAAAATAACAAAAAGAGATACCAAACTGACTTTTTCGTTATTAACTTTTTTTTTTTTTTTTTTTAAATATTTTGTGTTTTATATACATAAAGTACAATTGTTGAATGTTACTGTTTTGATTATATTCGTTTGGGGGGCACAATTAAAAAAATAAGAAAAATTAAAACGGAGTAAAATTTAAGTTTCCATTCCATTTTTCCAACAACCGTAAAACAGCGCATACTCAGCAAGTTTTATCGTAATTTATAAGCATAATGTTGAAACACTAAATCAACATTTTTATTTATTTTTCTGCATAATTAATGATGGAAGTATTTTTCTGTTTATTTTCTTAACATCTGTTAAAAAAAATAATTTGTACATTCTCATGAAAAAAAGAATCAAACTTTTCTCTACATTCACAGAACTATTTACAGTGTTCATGTAAAGCATTCATCTGTTCTTTTTATAATAAAAATTCCGTTTTAAAAGAGAAACGTTTACTGCCAAATTTCTTAAAAAAAAAAAAGTGCAAGTTTTCCTGAAAAAAAAACTTTCACCTAACCATTTATGGTAAAAAATTAATCTTTTTTTGGGGGAAAAAATAACTTTTATTGATGAAAAAAATTGCAAAAAATAATAAAAGTAAATAAACGAACAAAATGCAATTTTTCTTGAGGAATGTGTTCCATTTTAACAAACTGAGCCACAGCAACGCGTGGCCGCGTACAGCTAGTATATATATATTTATATATATATATGACCTCATATATATATATATATATATATATATATTTATATATATATATGACCTTATATATATATATATATATATATATATATATAGTGGAAATTGTAATTAATAAAAACTGAAGAAAATGCTCAATACTGTTGCAGAGCAAATATGCGTTTTATTTTTTATTACTGTATCTTTCTGTTAAGTTACATTATTGTTTCAGCTACCCGGCCGTTTTTTATTTTTGGCCGTCTGTAGCTTCCTCAGAGTTTTACAGAAATGTTCGTTATTATGGGATGAAAGAGTGAAAAATGAATGCGGTCAGGGGGGTGCGAGGAGGGCGAAAGAAAGAGAGGGAGGGAACAAGAGGGAAGATGGGAAGGGGCACTTGGTATAACGGTAATGTTTTAGTTTTGGAGTTTAAGGAACTTGTGGGGGAGAGTCTGGGAAGTTTATTTCTGGTGTGGCTGAGGGCACAGGGATACATGGAGGGGGAAAGGGAATATGTGGGGGTCGGAGGAGGGAGGTTACTTTAAAATTCGAGTCTTAATGTTAAAGTTTTGGCGTCTCGTTGGTGAGATGATTTCTTGGTATGTATGTCTTGACCTGTTGGGTATTCGCTTATGTTTGGAGGCGGGGGGGGGGGCTATGATTCGGTTTATTTATTTAGTTTTTATTTTGTTGTTAATTGTTTGGAGCTAGCTAACCCTCTACAAACAATTAACACTTTGTGTATGTGAGTTTGTGTATGTGAGTTCGTTCTCTATGGACTCCAATACAGCTAGAGTGATTATTTTTAAATTTCACACAAGTATACTTTATGTGCTTGGAAGTGTTCTTATATAAGTTTTGTATCATAATGTTTCCGATAAGTATTGAAAATCTGTAATCGAAAAATCTGACTAAAGAAGGAACATTTCAACTTTGGCCAAAACATCACAAGTACATTTCAGAAGATTTATCATCGCACAAGCAGAATGGTCCGGCGTGTAAAATCAACAGTATATTATTTGATAAGACATGGGCGCATTTGAAATGAATGTTTCTGTTTAAAGCACAATTGAACCATGATACTTTATTTTTTAATTTTAAACTTTAATTCTAGCCATTATATAAAAATAATTTTATAAAATCAACAGTAGGTTCTCTACAGTGCAATGTCGACTACAATGTATTGTGAACTAAGTCATTGCGGAGAGGCATATGACGCTTCTTTCCAGTGCACCACGGTGGGTTCCTGACTAGAACAGACAGTTCAATTATTTGATTGAAAAATGGACAAATTCATTGATTTCAATGACAATAAAACTATCAAACATTTATTATCATTAAATCCTGGTCAACGTCGGACTTCTCTGCTAGTATATATATATATATATATATATATATATATATATATATATATATATATATATATATATATATATATGTGTATATATATATATATGTATATATATTATATTATATTATATAACATCGGATTTTGTAATCATACCCAAATTGTATTTTCTTTTCTTTTAATGCATTGATAGTTGCTATTTTTTTCTGAGGAGTAAATGGTAGAAAAGATCCATTCATTGATATAATAATTAAATCAATGATTTTGCACTGCGAAATAGTTGCCGTCAAAATTGTGAATGTCAACGTACTTAAAGGAATAAATTGTAAGATGTTCAACATCATGAAATTTGGAATATAGACTTCTGTTATTTATTTCTTATATAATCTGTAATTGCATTGAACTTCATAAATAAAGGATTGGCATAAATAAAAGGTGAAATATAATTGAAAAAATATATTTCTACACACACACACACACACACACACACACACACACACACACACACACACACACATATATATATATATATATATATATATAGTCTTTGAAGTTTTTAACCATTAAAACTATACAAAAAATATTTTTTATCATTCGTTAGAAAACCATCTAGTCAGTAAGTCATTTAATCACTGCATCAGATCGCTCTAGAATTTACTATGGCACCAGTAATAATTTATTTTTTAAGGGATCATCAGTTGTTTATCATAAAACACTGTTTCGGGAATTTATATATATATATATAAACTGAATAAAATATCTTAATCTTCTATAATATTAATCTCACCTGTCTATTTAAATGTATGTATGTATGTATTTATGTATGTATGTATGTATGTATGTATGTATGTATGTATGCCTAAACTTTCGACAGATACGATGGATTTTCATAAAATAGGTATCCTTTTTAAGCTGTCAAAAATTTTCCCCACTCCTTATCTGTGCCAAAATCAAACCGTAGATTCCATGAACAAAGATTTTTTCTTAGAAGTGCACGCCTGTGGAACTCGGTTCCGGTTGCCTGTTTCCCACCTGACTACAATCTGGATGTCTTCAAATCCAATGCAAACAAATTCCTGATGAACCGCCCCCTTAAGTAAGACACTTTATCAAATCTCCAATACTAACGTACTGTACACGCAATAACCCTTATCCTCGAGTGGCTTCCAGGCCTCGATAAGTGGTGACTACCTTGTAAAAAAAAAAAAAAACTTCGAACGACAAATGTTGAAAAATTGGCCAAAAACATTAATTCCTTCACCTTTAACTGGTTAGTTTTCTACAGAGAGCGTCGGTTTTTTCATTGACATTTTTTTAAAAGTCATTCAAAGCTCGCGTAAACGAGGTCGCATAAAAGGCGTTATTTCGACCGCCCGTGACGTCATAACCACAGTAGGCTCATCGATAAGAGCGTCTTTTTTTTTTCATCTCTTTTTCCTCTGGCGTGTTACGGTTTCGAGCCTGCTTACTACTCCTTTTTTTTTTTCGCGCGCTTGCAATTTTCCTTTTTTTTTATTTTGATCAACCAAGACCCTTACACACACCTTCACTTTCTTTTCCGCCATTGCGTCACAAGTTCGTCCTCCCTGCCTACTACAACTTATTTTAAAAAATATTTTTCAGCACACACTTCCAAACACCCGGGCAACGCCGGGCACCCAGACTAGTTGAAAATAAAGGAACGATCAATAATTGTATCATATTGACGGACTATCGTGATTAGCAAAAAAAAAAAAAAGGACACAAGCTATGATTTGAAAGAAATGACAAAGCGAGTTGAATATCACATAGGATTGTTAATGATGTTCAGAAGCTATCATTACATCTGAATGGATTATTATCATTACCTGATCATTACGAAGCAAAAGACGTAGATTCGATACAAAGAAAGAAGTGATTGCATGACATACGTTAATCCTTAGTCGACAAACGTTTAAATGAGCGATGATTAACGTAGAGTAAAAAAAATGGCCGATCATTGCAAATACAACACTGTTGTGACTGATGATAACCCAATAAAAAATATTGTTGATTTTATGTGATGTAATGAATATAAGTACATCCGGGTCTTTCCCTCTGTAACAGAGCGCGTAAGGGCGCTTGTGAGAAAATCAACAGGAGCTAAAAGATAGCTGGCTAGCGAAAATATTTGCAACAGCAACCGTTAAAGCACGTATGCAAATTAGAAATTAGTAAATGTGCGCGAGCTTGCGTCACAAGAAAAGGAGAGAAAAATACACCACATATTTGAAAGGAAGGGTGAGAATAAAAATTAGAATAAAATTATAAATCTGAATTTGGTTTAAATATAAGGTTATAATAATGTTTTTTAAGAAAATTTAACAAATATATATGCATATGTATTTAATTTCTAATGGTTCGCCTTTTGAAAATCGTAATTATCGTCAAAACATTCATTTGGATGTTAGATGTAGCTTATAAATGCGCGAAATGTTGTATTTTCAAAGTGAACGCTAATGGAATATATTTAACGGCTAGAATACGTTAGTAACGCCTAATTTAAATTAAATAGTAGATTTTAGAAAATAAAGAGAGATAATCGTATTTGGCTAGTAAAATGATCAAAGGGAGATAATCAGCCTTTATGCTGTTTTATATAATATAAAATAATCTTATTGAAAGTAATTGAATAAACTTAATAATATTTTAATAATTTATTTATTTATTGAAATTAATAAAAATAGTAACATGCAAAGGTTAAATTTTAATAGATATTTAAATAAGATATAAAATAATGGTAAATATATTAGATAAACTAATAATAATAATGATGATGATGATGATCCAAATTTATTTAATAAAGCTATTAAATTATAAAGTACAAATTCTAAGATAGATTATTAATAAGAAACATTTTTAATGACTTATGGTGGTTTATATTTATTAAATTTAAACCAACGTTTATGAATGCATGGAGATAAAAGCTCATCTCTTGAATTTAAGAGGGTGGTTTTATTTTTTATATCATCATATTTTAAAATCTTAAGGGCCTCATATCTACAAAGGGCACAGAATCTGTCCCCCGGCATATATACTTTATATGATCCTATTATTTCCCATTTCAAATTGAAGGAAATATTCTTATCATTGAGTCGCCAAATATGTTTAGATAGAGTGGTTTGGTTCACCACGGAGGGATTTTTAAAAGAGTGCGTGTGGGTTGAAATCCTATATTTAATAAGTCCAGATGTGGAACTGAAGTAGATTGCATTTTGTTTAATGCATTTATTGTCAGGTAGATTAGGGGTGGCATTGGTTTGTATTTGATTGGTAGATTGGTTACAGAAGGTGTAGTTATTTAATCGTGTGGTTGAGCTATGGTTGTCATTGGCATCATTTAAATTTTGGGTTTGTGATACTGTGCAGCTATAAACTACATTTTTTATTTTGCATGAACCTTGTAGAGGGCATCTATTTTTCTTCTACCGTTACAGTCTGCTATAGTTTCTGTATTTATATTTTGTATCTTATTAATTTTTTTATTGTCAGAACTAATTATTTTTTTATGAAAGTTTGGCATAGTTAAGTAAGACACTTTGATCGCATTCTTATTAAAGATTTTACTGTATCTATGAGGGTTTAAAGTTTTTTTCTAATATTTTAAAGAATTCTCTGGCTATGTTTGTCTCAAGATTTTTTAGAATATGGAGGGTTGAACCATAGGATCTCCCTATGTCTGTTTTTACGCTTACGAACTTTGGTTTATTTGTGTTAGTGGCTAATACTTGCGGTTCCGTTTTGTTTTGTATTGCATTTTGGCCATTTTTTGTCATTCGTATGCGGGGTGACATGGCCATATTATAGGTTATTATGCTTTTAGTAGGTTTATTTTCCATGCAGTTTTTGTTTCTATCATTTTTATTTAGGAATTTGATTTGTGATTTGTATCCTGAGTTTTTAAGGGCTTCATTGTAATATTTTTCATTTTTGTTAAATATAGATTTGTTAGAAGATAGTCTAGAAATTCTAAAAGAGACATTGGGAACTATTGATTTCAATATTTATCTAAGGTGGTTTGATTCATTATGGACATATAGTACAGATTGGTTAGGTTTATGATAGGGTTCAAAAGTAGAGTTTCCAAGATTTAAGGTTATGTCTAAGAAATTAACCATGTTTTTTATTAGGGTCGATTTTTATAGTAAGTCCATCATTTTTAAACAATATATGTAGGGATTTAATAGCTTTTTCATAATTTTTATTTGTGGAGTTTGTTACGAAAAGTGCATCATCTCTGTATAGTCCTTCAAGTTTGAATTTTTCATGGAGTATAGAATGAATTTCATCTAAAAGGAAAAGGCCGACTAGATCGGTAACCTGCGCTGAGTCCATCGAGCCCATTAAAACGTTGGTCAGGGGTATTTTTTCTGGTCCAATACTTGTTATCAAAGGTTATCAAAGATTTTCTAGCTACGAGTATTATTTTAATTTTGTCCTGCGTTATATTAGTTATTTTTCGCGCCATTAAGAGTGATTTATTTACTAGAATCGACGATATTGATTGGTAATATGATTCAATGTCAAAAGCAAGAAATTTACAATTATTTTTATTTTGAATGTTAGAAAACCAATCGATTACCTGCGTGGAAGATTGCCATAATGGTTATTTTATTAATGATTCAATTTTGGGGATAATCCTATCTAGTACGTTTTTACTAACTAATCCTATATCTGATTTTGAGGGGCAGATGAGTCTATATATTAGATTTTTATACTGTATACAGTCCATTGTGTAAAAATTTCTAGTTTTATCTGCCGATACTATGAGTTTATTTTGGTGGCTCTTTGAAATAGATTTCGAAAAAAATTTTTTTTTTTTTAAGTGTTGGAGTGAAATATTTTTGTTTTTTTTTAATTTAATATTTTTAATCGGGTTAATCAAATCATTTTCAAATTTCTCATTTGTATTTTAATATTTTCCAGATACATCTGCCTTACTTAAAAAATGCTAGCTTTATTTATGGTATCTTTTATATATATATATATATATATATATATATATATATATATATATATATATATATATATATATATATATATATTTATTTATATATATATATATATATATATTTATATATATATATATTATATATATATATATATATATATATATATATATATATATATATATATATATATATATATATATATATATATATACTGGCGGGGGAGGGGTGGAGCATTCAGCTTTTCCCAGGCGTAAAATACGCTTAAATATGATATTTTATTTTGTCCAGATTTCGTATATATTATTATAGAGTTGTGATTTCAAAAGTAAAAAAAAAAAACTGGATATAGGTGCCATCAGCTAGAATCGAAACCGAAAGCAAAACTGTGGGTATTCAAACCTGCTGACGTCACCAATGTACTAATGTACCTATTTACTATGCCTCCCCACGGGACAGAGTTAGACATCAGGGTCGTTTTTTAACGTGGAGAAAAGGTACAAAAATAAAAATTGTCTCAGTCGTGAAGGATTTCTCCTCCACCGAAAGAGAACAAGAAATAGAAGTGCAGATGTACTAATATAACACGTATATGAAGTGGTTAAAAATAAAAAGCAAACTTAGATGAATGTACAAACTGTATAATAATTTTTTTCAATTTTGACCCTTTAAAAACAATTTATCCTGCTAAAGCGCCATAAAAGAGTATTCCATAAAAAAATCGAATCATTTGAGGCCCCTAGCGCCGCTCTGCGACTTTTAGTTTCCAAGGAGATAGAGTTTAAAAATATGGAAACAAACAGACAGACATATAACCTTTTATATATTATACATGTCATGATTCTGAGAGTGTTTGGGTTAGTAAATGTAAAGCAATTAAGGTTGAAGGGTCGAATAGGGACTGGGGAGAAGGCAAAGAAAAATGTGAAAGTGATGCGGATAGATTAGAGAGAAAGAGGGATAAATAAGCTCCTGGCTAGAGATTGGTCAGTAGCAACTTTTAAAAATAGAATTTTGAACACATGACAGAATGATGTAAAGCAACATTCAACGGATACATGAGAAAGAGATGATAGTATTGACCTCATATGCATGTCACTTCTATTTAATATCTTCATTGACATCATATTATCTATATTATATATGTTTTTTTCGTCCTCAGTGTTGTAGACCGGTAAGAGTCCAAAAGAAAGACACAATTCTGTATTTAGTGGAAATAATATACAAGGTGCCTTAAATAAGTTTCCAGACTTTTTTGGTATAGACGCTTTCATTGATAGTACATACATGAAACTCTAGTCCCCTTCGAAGTAATCTCCTTCGGCTGCAATGCACTTCTTGCACTGTTTCAACAACTTCTGGAATGCCCCATGAAAGTTCTCTTGTGTGAGCGTGCCAATGATTCGTCACAGCCTCTTTTATCTCTTTAATTGTCTCATAATGACAGCTTCTAAGGTTTATCTTGAGCTTAGGGTATAACCAAAAGTCACAGGGAGCAAAGTCTGGACTATAGGGAGGGTGAGGAACTGTCTTGGTCAAAGTCTGTGATTAGGATGGAGTTGGGGACTGGTGCATTTGCACAAATCTTCCGCATCATCAGTTCCTCACAAATAATTGTGTATACAGTTCCCACACTGACATCAAACTGTGCACTTATTGTATCTATAGAAACACGGCGTTCTTTATCCATAAAATTCTTTATTTGGCCAATCAACTTTGATGTTCTAATTTCCTTACTCCTCCCACACCTCTCATCATTCCTTACAGACTTTCTGCTTTCCTTGAATCCCTTATGTCACTCAAAAACTGATGCTTAATTCATGCAAAATGGTTCAAAAGCAATCTGAAGCATTCCTTGCGTTTCTTTGGGATTTTTTTCCAAGTTTAAAACAGAATTTTATTGCACATCATTTTTCTAAAGTGAACTCGCAACCAGATTGCATTTTTGAAATTCACCAACTATGACAATCAGGCTTTAGTAAGGTGCATTCCAAATCCTGCTGTAGCTGTTCAGTTGAACCTGAAATCATAAAAATTAGTTAATCATCTCATAAGATGTATAGAAATAACATACTGAATTTTCAAGAGTCTACAACAATTTTAAATGCCTGTACAAAAAAGACTGGATACTTATTGAAGGCACTTTGTATATTAAACAGAAAAGCAAATATAACAAAAGAAGAAAGATGGTTATACGTCAGTCTGCCTGCCAAAGTGTGATGAATAACCTATGTATAACACTGAGATATATTTACCCGGTTTTTATGGTAAGTAGAAGTGTTCATTGTTATTCGTAAGGTGGATGCCACAACACTACCCTTTTTAGTAAACTTTCATGGATTACCAAATATTTTTATCACTTTATTACACACGTCTTTATTATATGAGGTTTCTTGTTGCTCTGGCTGCCTTGTCTGATTCCGTTCGATTGACAGCTTTACACAATAAAGAACGTTCCAATATCTTCAGATATCTCCATGTTATGCCTTTTCAGTTTCTGATAGCTCTGCTCATGCTAAAATAGGAATCTGAGAAAAATTGACGCCTGCATTCTGTTTATATTCATAGAAAAAGTCCTGAAATATACAAAATGCCAATGTGTCTTCAACTTGTCAATAAGCTTTATCCAATTTTCCCCTGATAAACGTATATACAACCTTTCTAATACTGGTACAGTGACTTAATGGGCATCCAAGAAAATGTTCTTACTCACACCATCATAGGGGGTTTTATGGAACACTTCTGAGACTGGAGAACGGTAACGAACGGTGAATTTAGACAGCCGTTCTTAACATACGGAAGCACATTTATATGTGGCAATATTTTTGATATACTAAACAGGTATGACCACAAAGATTTGGACGATTCTACTTATATGATAAGAATAAGTGTCAATCACATGCCGATACGTATTATAAAATATTTTGAAATTCTTTGAATTATTCACTGATTATTTTCCATCTCAACACGTTTTCTTTCGCATTTCCTTAACAACTATCAACTGACCTTGCTGCCTCAACTGTTCAACTACATCTATATTCATTCTTTCAATATGACCATACCAACGAAGACTCCTGTTCTGCACACATCTCCTTATATTGTTCCAATTTAAACTTTCTCTGAAACCATCATGTTAAATTTTCAAATAACGTTCATGCATCGCTAAAAGACGCTTTGTCTGTCAGTCGGTTTGCTGATCCTGGCTGGATTTATACTGCCATATTTTTTTTGTTGCCACAATTACATTTTTCTATTACAAGAATGGCTCTACACTCAAGAGCATATCTGGATTTGGCTTTCTCCAATCATAGTTACGGTTACGTCACATTTATTTTATTGGCACTTCTGCATGACAGTACCATGAGGCGAATGAGATGAGTTATCGACCCCTGTTCTTTGAATGAGAAATGGCCACTACCAGTCGTTCTGTGAACCTCAAACATAAACAAGTGTTTACGATAACGCAAAAATATATACAAACGAAATAAATAACACAAAAATATAGGAAAAGCGAAACATTTATTGCATAAAAAATGTAATTTTAATGTTTTTATATTGTTCCTTTTAAATGAGTGATTTATAAGTGAAAATAAAATAAATGCTAAAAAGATGAAACATTTATAGATTGTTTTCAGAATTATTTGGGTTTTTTCCTGTACGATAGTATAAAATGTAGCAACATATAATTATTTTTTTTGTTTTTGTTTTGTTTTTCACAATAAAATTGTATAAAAATACATCAAATATAATTTTAGCAAAATATAATTTAAAAAACATGAAACATTTATAGAGGTTAAGAATATTTTTTTTTCACACAAAGATGGTTTGTTTTTATTTTTATTTTTATTTTCACAGTAACATTGTATAAACATATATAAAAATATAATTTTTGGCTTGTCAATAGAGCAAAATATAATTTTAATATAGAATTTTTTATTTAAAAATTTACAGAAATTTTTAATAATATTGTTTTTTTTTTTTGTTTATTTCAATAAGTGATACGATTTATCAACTCCTGTTCAACTGACACACGCCTTCCATCGGCCGATCTTGAAACTAAAATACATACATTCGCCTCATGGCGCTATCATACAGAAATTCTCTACCACCAATAGCAATGGCCAAGAACACATTGCCTGAGAGTACTTCTTTTAAACTCCTCGGCCTAACGTTTACAGGGAATATGAACTGGACTAGATACATTGAGAGCATTGCCAAGGCTGCTGCAAGGAAGGTTGGCTCCCTCTACCGTGCTAGAAAACTACTTACGCCTGACAGTATCCTATACCTCTATAAGGCAACCATTCGCCCATGTATGGAGTACTGTTGTCACATCTGGGCTGGTGCATCTGCTGCTTGTCTCTCGCTCCTGGACAGGGTTCAAAAGAGAGTCGTCAACCTGATAGGTCCTGAACTGTCATCTAGGCTTCAACCTCTGTCCCATCGACGAGATGTTGCATCCCTCTGCCTGTTCTACAAATACTTTAATGGTGAATGCTCTGACGAACTGCAAACACTTGTACCTCCCCGACGTAACTACCCCCGACAAACCCGATAAGCTACTAAGTCTCATCCCTTTACAGTAGAGATTCCTAGGTGCAAGAAAGCCTTTTACTCCAATAAGGCTGACTGGGAAGCCATCAGGGAACTAATTAGAGATGCTCCATGGAAAAATATTTTCTCTCTCCCTGCTGAACAGTGTGCAAACGAGACCACTGACTGGTTCAAAACTGCAATCGAAGCGCATGTTCCCATGCGGAAATTTTATAGTAAGCCCCACTCTCCCCAATGGTTTACGTCGACTTGTGCAACTGCCATTACTCAAAAGCAGCATGCATACCGTAGGTTTAACCGACATAAGTCCAGTTCAAACAGACTGAAGTATATAGAAGCTAGAAATAACGTTAAGAAAGAAATAGCGACAGCTAAGAGAGAATTTACGGAAACCACTAAAAAGCGCATCGAAGCACAAAAACTAGGAACTCGAGACTTCTGGAAAATCTACAACAGTGTAGTAAATAATGGGCAATCAACAATTCCCCCACTAACCAACAATCACGAGGTTGTCTCCTCAGCAACCGACAAGGCTAACATGCTTGCCAGTCGGTTTGCCTCAAACTCCACACTGGACCATTCCAACCACCCCCTACCTGACTTTCCTATGTGGACAGACGCCACACTAGACGATCTGAAAACCACCCCTGCTCAGGTGCATGCTATCATAAAAAACCTTGACACCTCAAAAGCATGTGGACCCGATCTTATCCCAGCTGTGCTATTAAAAAAGTGCTCAGCCGAAGTAGCTCCAGTTCTCTCCAAACTCTACAACAAATGTCTTAATGAAGCTTGCTTTCCGGGCTGTTGGAAAACTGCTTCTGTTGTACCAGTATTCAAGAATTCTGGCGAAAGGACAGACCCATCAAATTATCGCCCCATTAGCCTCCTCCCACTTTTTGCCAAAATATTTGAGACCATAATTAACCATGCTCTAGTCCATCATCTTACAGATGCTAAACTACTGACTGACAAACAATATGGATTTAGACAAGCCCGTTCCACAGCAGACATCCTCACCGTGATCTCTGAACGTATATACCAATCACTGGACAAAGCGGGGGAAGGCAGAGCGGTAGCTCTAGATATATCTAAGGCTTTTGACAGGGTATGGCATGAGGGTCTCCTCAGGAAGATTAGATCTTACGGTATCACTGGTAGAATACTTAACATAATTAAATCCTTCTTAGATAAGAGAAAAATCCAGGTAGTCCTCGACGGTCGCACATCTAAACAATATGATATAAATTCGGGAGTGCCCCAGGGTTCTATCCTTGGACCTCTATTGTTCCTGATATTCATAAATGACCTCCCCGACAACATTGCCTCTGAGATGGGTATATATGCTGATGACACTACACTCTATGGCAGACACGACAGGAAGACGAATGAACACATTTCTAAAGAAATGGCAGAAACACTAGAGGAAGACCTCCAATCTGTAGTGGAATGGGGACAAAAGTGGTTGGTCGCGTTCAATGCTGCCAAGACTAAACTAGTTTCATTCAATAATTACAAGAAACCCTCTCTACCACCAATAGCAATGGCCAACGACTCTTTATCTGAGAGTCCATCTTTCAAACTCCTTGGCCTAACGTTCACAGGAAACATGAGTTGGAACAATTACATTGAAGGCATTGCCAGGGCCGCTGCAAGAAAGGTAGGCTCTCTCTACCGTGCTAGAAAACTACTAACACCCGAAAGTATCCTGTACCTCTATAAGGCCACCATTCGCCCATGTATGGAGTATTGCTGCCACATCTGGGCTGGTGCATCTGCTACTAGTCTCTCGCTCCTTGACAAGGTTCAAAAGAGAGTCGCAAATCTGATAGGCCCTGAACTGGCATCTAAGCTTCAGCCTCTGTCCCATCGACGAAATGTTGCATCCCTCTGCCTGTTCTACAAGTATTTTAGTGGTGAATGCTCTGATGAACTGCAATCACTTGTGCCCCCACGACGCGAGCACCCTCGACAAACCCGACAGGCTACTAGATCCCACCCCCACACTGTAGAGGTCCCTAGATGTAAAAGATCTTTTTACTCCAATAGTTTCTTCCCCAGAACCGCAAGACTCTGGAATTCCATTCCAGGTCCCTGCTTCCCCAACAGTACTGACGTGCAGAAGTTCAAGTGTAACGTGAACCGACACCTTGCTGCCCAAATCCCTACATAGTACCCCAGTAGTTGTTGCCCCTGATAGTAGCCCCCTACACCAAAGTGGCAATTTGCCTTGTTTGGGGTGAAAATGTAATAAAAAAAAAAAAAAAAAAAAAAAATAGTTTCTTCCCCAGAACTGCGGGTCTTTGGAACTCCCTTCCGGGATTCTGCTTTCCCAACTGCAATGATATGTAGAAGTTCAAGTGTAATGTTAACAAACATCTTTCTACTCTTCTCCCTTCATAATGACCCCGCTAATTAAGTCCCTAATAGTAGGCCCCTGCTTCAAAGTGGCACTGTGCCTTGTTTGGGGTGAAAATTGAATAAAAAAATAAAAAAAAGAAGTGCCATTTTATTTTACTTTCTCCATTCTTAGTGGAACTGTTTACGTCACACCTACGTCATGCATGCAAATCTCAAAGAAATATAACAAGATGTAGTTGGTCAGAATGAAGCATTTAGTGTTTGTGTACAATTTGTTAACAATTAGACAAAAAAAAGCTTAAGGACATGCAAATACAGGAACGTAAACAAAACACGTTAAGTGAAAATATTGAACAAAAGGAAACCGCTAAAATCCATCAAATGCAAAACGGTTTCAGAATCAGTCAGATAAAGTGAGCCTCCTGAACCCATCAGATAAGCAAAGCCTACAGAATATGCCTCACACTTACGTTCTGCATGCCAATTCTCTGGATGCCTATTCAGCAACAGCACCCTTCTGCTTATAAATCTTACACGCCGTCTCTTATACTTTTTTCTTATAGTAGAAATATACTGAAGTTTTAAGCTGTTTTCTATAGTGATGCTGTAGATGTTCCAAATGTTAATGTTCTTCTTCCAACTTAAAGAATCATTTTCTTAAGGCTAAAAATTAGGCGAGGTTAAAAGTGGTTAACAATCGAAAACTCGTAAACAATTTTTAAAAAAATATATATTGAAAACTTAATCCTGCATTCTGGAATTAAAAGATAAAACAAATAAAGCTATTTTAATCGGTAAGTATTTATTACTTAGAAACTTTTGTCTTTGTTTCCAAGCGAAGATTATTGCTAGAATTTGAATGGGATTTCAAGATAACACTAAGAATATTTATACATTGAAAGCCTTATAACGTCTATCAAATATTTGTTGGATGAAACAATTTTTTTCTTTCCTACTATACAAATGTCCTACAATACAAATAAAACACATAAAACCGCCATTTTGTCTGCACTGAGTTGCAGATTAGTTCATTCTAAAATACATTGTCCATTTTGTTCATAATAAAAGGATTAATTTGAATTTAATCTTAAGGAAATATTTTACAATTAATTGATTGTACAATAATGGCAGAGATAAGAAATCATTAATTTCTATATTAATAAAATTGGATGATCATTTCTTGTGTGTATGTGTATTGAGTGTGTGTGTATTGTGTGTGTAGGTGTATGTTTGTATGTGTGTGTGTATTGTGTGTGTGTGTATTGTGCGTGTGTGTATTGTGTGTGTACGTGTGTGTGTGTGTGTATTGTGTGTGTCTATTGTGTGTGTACGTGTATATATGTGTGTGTGTATTGTGTGTATTGTGTGTGTGTACGTGTGTGTGTGTATTTATGTGTGTGTGTGTGTGTGTGTGTGTGTGTGTGTGTGTGCAAGCAAGCGAGCGAGCATATGTGTCTCACGACTTCCAATTGGATGATCTGATGCTACCAGACCAGGCTGCCAAAAGATATTGGCTTCCTGACTTAATTGTACCAAACATCTATGTTATTTTTTTTCCTTTCCCGTTTCAAAACTCAATCATGTTCTCTAAAGCCCAAAAACAATATTTTTTCTATAAAAACAACCAAAATAAATACCATGAATAATTTTTTTAAGATATAAAAAACACATGAAGCATAAAAACTTTCATACAAACGATTGAACCCGAAAAAAAAATTCTAACCCAAACCATCACTAAAGTAGAACCCTCTATAAATTTCTGATTCTGAAAAAATAACTCTTTACCATTTTTTGGAATCCTTATTCACAAAGCAATAACGTACTGCCACATAAAGTCTATCAAAATTCCCACAAACAAGAACTACTACACCCATTACTACTCAGACAACTACTATGCTCTCAAAGATAGTCTGATAATGTCTATAAATTCACTAACAAATTTAACACTATCTATAACAATATAGAAACTTCTCTTAATAATTTAAAATATCACAAACATTTGATTCTCTACAACATCAAAACACAATTCACCACCACACTCCCCACAGGGGTGGAAATATCTTCCTCCCCACTAATACATACAACAAAGGTATTTGCTCTGCCCTATCAAAATAAAGGTCTACTACTATCTATGGTTATACTTTAAAGACTGACAAAGATCAGAATCTTTCTGATTCTCTCTCCTCCGATCTGAAGCATGTGCTACGATGGGTTAAAAAATGGCTACTTATCTTTAATGCATCCAAATTCAATTTATCTCAGTCGCTATAAAAATGATTAAACATTACTATAAATATCACTATGGAAAACATGACAAAAACAGTGAACACTCTGGAATAGACACTGTACAATGGTGTGACTGTGATAAAATCTACATTGGTGAAATCCAATGGTTTCTAAAAGTAAGAGTATACGAATATAATAGAGTCATCAAGTTGGCAGACACTCTGAAATTGCTTGGCACATGATTACTAATAACCAAGATTTCAATATGTAAAAGGTCACAAATATCAAACATGCGTGTTACAATGTCTCACTGTAGAATAATAATGACATTCCTCAAAAGCATCTATAACATTACAACTAAAAGTATCCTTTCTTTTTTTTTTTTAATTTGATAATTGATGAATTCGGCTATGAAGTCTATTTTGAACACTGTCGAGGCAAGATAAACTGCTTCTAGCCGTATGTGACAACAGTACATGATCCTCGGACGTACTTGTTGCCTTAGAGAAAGCTGCTTCCAAACACCTTGGAAAACCTCAACAGCCTGCTCAGTATTTAAAAACATGGGGTATTGGTCTACTACATCTCAGTACAGACCAATCAGCTTCCTGTATGTCATGAGTAAGTTGCTTGAGTCCGTGATAAATAGAGAAGTTGTCAACCACTTCACCAAAAACAACCTATTCAGCAACATGCAATATGGTTTCTATTCTGAGAGATCAACAGACAATGTGCTGATGGTAATATCACACAGGATAAGTGAATCAATAGACAAAGACTTTATTTCCAGAGCAACAGCTCTTGACATATCTTAGTTATTTGATAGAGTTTGGCACAAAGGTTTACTTTATAAGATTTCCAGTTACAAAATAACTGGAAATGAGCTCTTTACTATGAAATCCTTTCTCTTTTAAAGGTCTATCCAATTGGTATTTAATGGGCAAAAATCTGAAGCTCACAGTACTAACGCTGGCATGCCTCATAAATCCATCCTAGGCCCAACTCTCTTCCTGGTCTTCATCAAGGACATCCCAAATCATATTCTTCATTCATTTTTCCACATCTATATGGATGATGATACCATCACGGCCGACAAAGATGAGAATTTTGCAAATTCTCTCCTCCAGCCTGGAGCATGTGATACCACAGGATATCAAATTTCTAGTTACTTTTACTTCATCCAAGACTAAACTTCTATCTTTGCACCACCAGCACTCATATTCCCACTTTGCATCAGCTAAAATGAACGGCACTTGTCTTGGAGAAGCACCCTGCTTAGGACTGACCTAAAATTGAAGACCTTCATCAGATCCGTTGCCAAAATTATTGGAACAACAGAGAAATCGTTCTACCATTCCAGAAAGTATCCTGACCAAGAGTCAAATACATCCGAAAATGGAATACTGTTGCCGTATCTGAGGTGGGGCTCCTAAGAGCACAGTTTCCTGCCTTGACAAGGTACAGAATCGTCTTCGAAAGTTAAGTGACATTTTTACCTCTCTACCTTCTTTTTCTCACAGGAGAGACGTTGCAAATCTGTCTTCGTTCCATCGTTACTTTTATGTTAAGTGCTCGACTGAGCTCCTATCTATCTTCTTTCCCTGTAAAACATTTTCAATAAATACTCGTCTGTTCCATTCCTAGAATTGTCTGTCTGTAGAATGCAATACTATGTGGCAATCACATTCAAACTATCATAATATTTCTCAGTACTAGGACTTATACTTTAATATTTGGCACATATGATCAAGGAGTTGGCTCCAGGCATCTCATCACCTTTGCATGCTATTAACAAAGCGGACGTCATTGTCTTCCCAAATACAAAACTTGATATTCCCCATTTCATAGTGACCAGGCTTAACATCACTTTACTTGGGGACAACGTGACTATGCTGTATACAAGCTTAATAGATTTTTATATATATGAACGTTATTTCTGGGTGCAAGCGATATCAATGTATATAAGCTATCAGCAAACATCCATTTTCCTGACTTCAAAGAAATATATATTCGTGATAAGTAAACTAATATATTCCACAGAATACATGGTTTATTGCTTGCTGTTTTTGATGGGTGCTCACTAGACAATTGTTATGGCTATATTCGTGCCAATATCTGTGCAAATATTAAGGAAAAAGATAAGGACGAAATGGGAAACTCGATCATTTTGCAACAATGGAGCACCAGCAAGAGAGTGACCGTAGTCCATTGGTTAGCGACGTGTGTGGCTTGACAACCTGGATGTGTCAAATTTGAACCCAGTTCGTTCCACATAAACATTTTCATTTAGAGATGTTGGCAACCTTCACATTGTCCCCTCTCATAAATACCCTATATCTTTCTAGAAAGAATTCTTACTAGAGAGATATCAGGGAAACAAATGCCAACAAATCATCATTAATGATGCTCAACAACAACAACAACAACAACAACAACAACAACGACGACGACGACGACGACGACGACGACGACGACGACGACGACGACGACGGGGAGTCATGTCCCCCTTCCCCATCTACTATAGGGATTTAATTGTTGGGTTTTACGGCATGTCAACCGATCTGGGATCATACCATAACCCTGCACCTTTCATATATGATTGGTTTGTAATTTAATTTGGTTTTGTAGGCGTTTAGATTTTGTAAAGACTTAAGATGATGGTCAAGGATGTCTGCTCATTTTCGTATCCGGTTTTTGCTGTTCATTTTTAACTGGTCAAACAGACAAAACAAATCATTCATAACATGAGAAAGGTTTTTTTTTTCATGTTATCCAAAAGGAAGATAATCATTAATCAGAAGGGACCATGTCTTGATTGTCACTGTTGTTTTATCTGCAGAGTAGAAACAAGAAGTCAAAAAGAGCAGATAATCTTGAATATCACCGTTTCTACTTAACCCATAAATTGGGTTCTGACAGGTACTGCTACTTCAGGTTAGAATGGACCTGGGAGTAGTGATAACTTAGGAGTGATTCCACACTCTCCAAAGTTTCAAAATATAAAGTTTAAGGTTTGAAAGAGTGAAGGAGATCTTGAATAATAAGGAAATTGGAAAAGCTGAAACAAAAATAGAAAGTGCAGATAAAAATGGATTTCAGAATCGTGGCATGGATGTAAACTAGAACGTCCATGACAGTTTCAAACGCAAGCAACCCTTCGTGGGTATCCATAGTCTGTCCAAGACTAAAGGATCCTGCTATATATATATATATATATATATATATATATATATATATATATATATATAAGAAATAATAAAGGAAAATTGAATAAGATGTTTATCTGATACAAGCAAGGATAAACTTCAATCTAATATAAATACTAGTATTTATATATAGTAATATATTAACCCCAACCAAATAAAAAAAGCTCAATACACGCACAAGAGAGTAGATCTTGTTATAAGAGAAAATAAATTAAAACTGTAAATTAAAATTTACAATTAAATATATTATTCAACAGAATACTCCTGCGAACAATGTTCAGAGTCCTTCTTCCATGGCGTTCTAAAGAATGCTGTTCTTGCTATTCTTCTCATCAGCGGACAGAAAGAAATTAGCAAATTATAATTGTAGCAAGCTAGAATTTGCTGGTTGGATGTTGACGCGTTAGATGAATCTGCAATTTATGATTGTCAAAAATTGCAAAATGTTCATGTCCGTTAAGAAACATGTGAAAAAATGTGAAAAAAATGTGGGAAATGTGAAAAAAATGTGAAAAAAATGTGGAAAAAATGTGAAAAAAATGTGGGAAAAATGTGAAAAAAATGTGAAAAAAATGTGGAAAAATGTGAAAAAAATGTAAAAAAAATGTAAAAAAAATGTGGAACAAATGTGGAAAAAATGTGAAAAAAATGTGGGAAATGTGAAAAAAATGTGAAAAAAATGTGGGAAATGTGAAAAAAATGTGGAAAAAATGTGAAAAAAATGTGGGAAAAATGTGAAAAAAATGTGAAAAAAATGTGGAAAAATGTGAAAAAAATGTGAAAAAAATGTGAAAAAAATGTGGAAAAATGTGAAAAAAATGTGGAAAAATGTGAAAAAAATGTGAAAAAAATGTAAAAAAAATGTGAAAAAAATGTGGAAAAATGTGAAAAACATGTGAAAAAAATGTGAAAAAAATGTGAAAAAATGTGGAAAAAAAATGTGAAAAAAATGTGGAAAAGAACAAAAACAAACTGGTAATAACATTCATGCTTATTTGAAGACTCTTTCAATGGTAATCCGAAAAGTGAAAAGGAATTTTTTAAAAGAAATCCAACAGTCAGAATTTTAAATCCGCTAGTAATATTATCCGGTAGGAAAAAATTCAAATTAAAAAAAAAATTGTTCATTCAATCAGTATAATCCAAAGATAGCAACGTTGATCTTCAGTTGAATAGATTGGTTGGTTGTTTTTGTTTTACGGCATATCAACCGTCTTCAGGTTATTTAATGCCGAATCCAAAAATTTTGAAGAAATTTTTTTTTAATAGAATATATTTGTTGTTTTCACGTCGGTTTCTATTTAACCCATAGTTGGGACCCTAACAGGTACTACCACTCCGGGTCAGAGTGGACCTGGGAGCAATGGTAATTAAAGGGTGGCTCCACACTCCCCAAAGCCCACAAGCTGGGGCCTCACCACTGGATATAGTTTAAGGTCATATCCAGAACCCCCATTGAGGGACTTTTACCCTCTGCAGGGAGGCAGTCGGCGTATTCTAATGCCCCACCGACAGGGCCCAGTTGAATAGAAGAGAGAAAATAAGAAATATATAAGATATATATATATATATATATATATATATATATATATATATATATATATATATATATTGGTGTTTGTACAGTACCTGGATGTGTCGATTTCCAAGTTTTACCTAGCTTCTATCGCTTTATAAATCATGTTTTGCAGAGAATATAATTCACTTTTTCTATACGACATAATCACCTTGACACACCGGTTCCCATTAAATCACCAAAGTTAAGCATCATTGAGCATGGTCAGTTCTTAAATTGGTGACCATTTAGGAATACCAGGCGCTGTATGTGCTCTTTGTTTATCTTGGCATTGTTTGCAATCATCTTGGATTTCACCTTGCCACTGGATAAAGCAGTGCAGATTCAGGAGAGGAATGGTTTAGGATTGTGCAACCCTTGCTTCCCAATTCAGCACGATTCATCATTCATGTTGAATACCTTTTTATGCCTACTCATTTTATAAATAATGTAAAAAAAATATCATTTATATTTTAAAATGTTTATGTGATAAAAATTAATAGAAATCCACTGTTAAGAAGCATGTTGAAAATAAAATTCCAAACATGACGGTTAAAAGATTTCATTTGTGCAGTTCAAAAAAGAGTTTCAAAGCTAATAGGTACTACATCAGCCGAGCTCCAACCTCTGTCCCATCACCGAAATATTGCACCCCTGTGTCTGTTTTGCATATACTTTAATGGAAAGCGCTCTCATGAACTCATAGCACTTGTACCCCTATGGCATACATCTTCTAGCCTGACCCAACAAACAAAAAAATCTTTCAATGTTGAGGTCTCTGGGGAAAGCTTTCTACTGTAATAGTTTCTTTCTTCGGACTGATAGACTTTGGAATTCTCTCTCTGTTTCCTGCTTCCTTTACTGAACTAAGTCATAAAAGTTTAAATGTAACGCAAAAAGGCATCCCATTGCTCAGCTTCTCACAGTCTCTTCAAGACACAATCCTGTATATCCCTTATGATTCAAATGACAATATGCTTTGTTTGGATGGGAAAAAGAGTAACAAAAAAATAAATAAATAAAAAAGATACACCCACGTGATCTTACACGGTCGTTTTATTAATACAGAAATACTAGAAGAGGCTGATCGAGCTGAGAAAAAGGCAATAACACCTTCACTGAGAGCACAGCGTGATGTCAAGCGGATTGCGAAAATGAATTCTCTTCTCTCTCATATACTCGGTCAATTTATTTACTAGCAACAATCATATTTAACAAAAAAAGCAAGAACTTGAGAAATCCAGTCGCTTGCGTCATTGAAATTAAATTTTTAAAAACCATCGACATTCTTTGAAAAATAGAATTTTAGATGACATTTTCATTTGATATCAAAAATAATATTAAAATATTCATTTCTATTACGTTAAGATTTTTGTTCCTTAGAAGCGCTGGTTGAGTTTGAATAAAATAAAGTATGTATTATATACGTTTGAAAGCCAAAACAATGCATTATTACTAAATAAACAGATATTTTGTTTGAAATTTATATTGAAATTCATAAATATATTTCGAAGCAAAGCTTCATCTTCAGTATGTAAGAAAGACATACTGAAGATGAAGTATATCTTCGAAATATATTTATAAATTTCAACATAAATTTCAAACAAAATGTTTGTTTATTTTGTAATAATGCATTGTTTTGGCTTCAAACGTATATAATACGTACTTTATTTTATTCATTTCTATTATTTCGACGACTATTCTCATGTCCTTTACTCTGATTCTAAAAATGTTTCGTCTGTTGTGACCTCTGAACTTCTTAGGTGCATTTTGTCAAGCTCTGAAATCTTTATAATCAAGAATCTGCACGTTATTTAAAACTGAATCTATTTAATCAACAAGAGTAGATTGTTCTCATTCTGTCATCCACAGTAGAAATGTTAAGCTTTAGCCTCCAAAATACTGTCACAAAACTGATTATTGCTTAGCACTGTTATGCCATAAGAACAAATCTTGTATGAATTAGTTTTACAGTCTAGTTTTATTACTTATTACAATATATAATCATCCTTGATCAAGTCCTGAAGGTCATTTGAGGATAAAGGTTAATTAAGGTCAGGTGGCCGATGAGACAACATTGTGATGATTGGTAATGGTGAAAATTTGGTAGTGTTTGTTTAAGAGTAGGAATCAATAGGAACTTGTTTATATTAGACTTGAAAACGACCATGTTATAGTAAGCTGGGAAGCAACTCGTTGTATTGTATTTCACAGACGGGTAATTCTAGAAAATAAACTTCTCTCATGTAATTTACGTTTAGTTTTAGGCACAGATAATAAGCAAAACTGTTGGTTGTTGTAGCTACATGGGTGTCTGCTGTGAATGTTGTATAGAGGAGCCTAGATAGAAGCTCAGTCGTGCATCTGTCATGAAAAGCAGAGATAAATTTGCTACATCTCTTCTGGGAGAAAAAGTAAGTGTCCCCTAGATTTTGAAGTCAGTTTTGTACTCTGTTAAGGCAAGAAAGGGTAGCAGCTCTCATCTTCGAATGTATTTGGCTGTTATACCTGTAGAGGATTTCGCCGGGAGTGAGATACCTTTTTGAGGCGGTTGCGATCAAATTTGCATAATCTTTTTTAGTATTCCATTCAACTGTAGTTTGAACACATCTATTTTAAACTTTTCATGATTTCAATTTTGCGATTTTTTAATTCATTAAAATCCCACTACATTTTTTGCACCTGAAGGTGAATCTACAAATATTGTGTTTCCAATGGCTTTGTTATAACCATGTATGAACTATAACAGTGCATCCAGGATGGAAAGTGGCAGGGGAGAGGGGTTGTTCTATCTAACATCCGTAATGGGCACAATCCAAGGATGAAAATGTGAAACTTTTGGCTAGGTCCCATACTCTCAACCAAGCTCCAATCACTGTCCCATCACCACAATGTCGCATCCCTGTGCCTGCTTTAAAACACCCGTCTATCAATAATTTCCCCCACTCTTTATCTGTGCCTAAACCTAAACATAGATTCCATGAACAAAGCTTCTTTCTTAGAACTGTACGCCTGTGGAACTCTGTTCCATTTTTTTGCTTTCCAACTGACTACAATATGGTTGTCTCCAAGTCCAATGTAAACAAATTCTTGATGAACTGTCCGCTTAAGTGACCCAATTTACCAAATTTCCACTACTAACGATTACTACGACATGTTCCGTTTGACCACTGTACACTCATTAGTCCTTATCCTCGACTCGCCTCCAGGCCTTGAAAAGTGGTAACTCCTTTGTAAAAAAAAAAATGCTCTGATGAACTTATAGCACTTGTGTTCTCCATCACTGACTAAACTTATAAGCAGCAAAATCCCGCCCTTTCACTGTTGAGGTCCCGAGATACCGGAAAGTCTTCTACTCTAATAGTTTCTTCTCTCCGACCATCATACTTTGGAATTGGGTGAAAAAGAGTAATATATATATATATATATATATATATATATAAATATATATATTCAGTAATGTGATTGATAATTTAAAATTCAAACTAGAATTAAATTAAAAATCCGTTTCACAAGAACGACAACAACAAAGTCAATAATTTGTACGATCGTTTCGGAAAACAATGTTTTTATTGTGGTAGACATGGACAATAATTTTTACATATAGTATTTAAAAAAAAAACAATAAAAAAATGCGAGCATGAAAAATAATATGGTTAAGCTTAAATATGGAAAAGAAAAGGACAAGATATTCTCGTAAAAAATATAATAAGTTTATAGCTTAAAATATTGCAGCATTAAGAATTGATTATATAATGTTAAATTGAATTTTAAAAAAATTCTTAATGCTGCAATATTTTAAGCTATAAATTTATTATATTTTTTACTAGAATATCTTATCCTTTTCTTTTTCATGTATAAGTTTGACCATATTACTTTTCATGCTCGAATTTTTCTATTGTAGTCCATGATTTTTCCAGGCTTTTAGTAAATTCACTTGTTCTTTGTTTAATTTCAGTCTTATTTTTTTGTCCCCCATAAACATAACATACACATATGTCATCACAATGTACGGCACTCGTCTGCTTTAAATAAAATCCCCCAATCATCTCCCTTTCATTCTTTTATTCTTTCTGTTTCACTTATTACTTCTCTCTTTGCGAGAGCGGTGAATTGGTAGCAACAGTAGTCGCTGAAGCGACGTGGTTGCTATGGAAACCAGTCATAAAAAACGTAGCATACCTCTTTACGTTTTTGTTTCTATTAAATTCATCATAACTTTTTTTTTACAGAACGGAAATTGAAAAAGTTTTTTTTTTTCACAATATAGCTGAGAAGGTAATCTATAAACTGTAATAATTGTTTGAAATTTGGTCGAAAAATGAGTGAGCAGTGAAGCTTTAAAGCAGTTCTAAATGACTAAAACTGCCACTTAACCGTGTTTGAATCATATATATTTGGAACTATTTTTCTCTAAGCTCTACACCCAGAAAATTGCCTTCATACGGCCAACAATGATTAAATATAGCAAATAACGAATATATATCTCTCAACAATAGATACTAAACATTTACGTTGCTGATTCAGAAACACAATCATCGATCCAGATGAGTCCAGTTTAAAACGTTGAGTCTTACCAAATGACTCAGAGCTAATCCTCTCTTCCAAGATCAGGATTTGAGCTACAAACCACTGACCTCACTAATCCCCCCAACCATGGAACAGACGCCACATATACTAATACCGCAGAATAATAAGATTAGACAATTTTAATCTCTTAGCACTGAACGCTTCTCATCAAGTTATTGAATCGCTTGTTTTATTTATTGATTTATTTTTGTTTTTGGTATATCATCTTTTGACAAGGTATTCACATTTTAATAACAAGATATGAAATGGAAGTACAAGTCATGACAGTTCTCAGATAGTTTCTTTCTACATACTGCACATGCTCGTCTATAATCCAAGAAATGTGGGACAAAAACATAATCTATGATAAAATGGTGGAGAGGCTTATAGATAAGGTCAACATCTCAATACTTTAGCATCTACATACAATAAAGATCAAACAATGTAGATTGCTTGCTTTGCAATGAATTGTGTTTTTACATAGTAAAAGTTCAGAAGTAGTTTTCCACAATATTTTTAGTGATCATTTCATAAGTTATCTCCCTTGAATAAGAGTTCTCCACTGTCTATACATAGTCATCTATCGCTCTTATGTGTTTGTTTTGTGCTTTTTTGTTTTTTACACTTGCAATCTTCAAGTTTTTATTATCTTTTATGATAAATACATACATTCCTAAACTTGTATACACTTGTTTGAGTTGTGAAACAAAAATTAGGTTTAGAATAAAAGTGTGTACCTCACTTCAATAATAATGTATAAAAAATTTGATTATTATGAGTAAAGCAGCAGAGGCTTAATCTTAATAATAACAATAATAATAATAATGATATGAAATCTAAATTAAAAAAAAAAGGAAATTTTCAGCACTCCCATGGCGTTCACGCCATGACTTCTTCACTTCGACATGCTTTCTTTGCTACCAAACACTCAACACGTTCTCCTCCACAATTCGTCCTTCTTATTGCAGACGTTCCTCTCATATACAAATTATATTTTGAAACTACACGCTCCATGATTTTTGAAGATTATTTCACATCAAACAAATCTTACATCTCTAATGCTTCATACACGTACAGACTTAACTAGCCCTCCCTACACGACCAGACTTAACTAGCCCTCACTACACGATCAGACTTAACTAGTCCTCACTACACGGCCAGACTAAACTAACCCTCGATACACAGCCAGACTTAACTAGCCCTCACTTCACGACCAAACTTAACTAGTCCTTACTACACGGACAGACTTAATTAGCCCTCACTACATGGCAAGACTAAACTAGTCTTTGATACACGGTCAAACTTAACTAGTCCTTACTACACAGCCAGAAACAGCTAGCTCGCCATTCTCAGCCAAACACAACTATCCCTAGACAGACGGCCAGACACAACTTCTTCATAACACGACGACAACAATTTTCAAAAAGTCTGACTCTCAAATTGTACATTTATCCAAAACATGCCAACTGTAAAAATCCGTCTCTCCTCTCGTAATTAAATCGTTATGATTTTAACTCTCAAATAGTCCAATTCTTCACATGGTTGCATCAACTTTATTTTTCTTGCCGAAAATATCTTGTCACATAAATTGACAGAAAACAAAATTACCAACACTTCTACGGCATTCACATTATTAGCACGACTTCTTGACCATGACACATTCTCCTTCACAATTGGTCCTTCTTATCGCAGTAACTCCTACCATATGCAAATTATATTTTAAAACCACATAATAAGAATTCTGATTTTGTTTTCCCTGAAAAGAGATGCGATTCCTTCTCAGATGATTTTTCTTCAATCCCAGCTTCAAAACAGGAGCTTCAAAGATCCAGGGTTTTCCTATGAATATTGGTGGTACCTATAATAACAGAGGTCTGAAGGCAGTACAGCACATCTGGGATTTGCAGTTTTTTTTTTTTAAATGTCCTTCCAAACGATTTAATGCTACACCTAATGTATCAACTACTAGGGTATTTAACTCATCATTCGTCTTATCTCCAAGGCCAATTGTTACACTTCTTTTTCTCTCTCACATTTTGCTTGGTTGTTATGACACTTTGGTTCCCCCCTACCTCTACATTATCATCTTCATTTGTTCTTATTTCATGAGGTATCTCCTCAAATTACTTTCCAAGCTTCCTACAAATCCCCCAGTATATCAAAAGTCCCACGTGGGCGTGCCTTCTGTAGTACTCTCTCTAATAGCCAATCTACTACACCCTGCTGTAAAGTGCGTAACTGTCAGAAATTTTTTCACAAATCCAACATTCTGCAGCACCATGCTCTCCTTGAACCAATCCTTTGTGCTGTACAAACAAAGGCTTCAGTACTTTTTGCCAGATACCCATGATCTTTCATTTGCCACGTCTGCTACATCCTGAAAGAACTTTCTATGCGATTTTTTCCAATTCTTCTGCCTCTTCTCTGCCCACACATTTCAGCTTTGGTTCCATAAACTTCAACTTTATTGGCCACAACCTTGAGCATCCACTCCTCACTTCTAACCACATACGCTTTCAATGGTCTTTTCAGTTCTAACACAATCGTTCACACTTATCAATCCTGTTTCACCATCTTTCTTCTTCCAATATAACCTTACTACGCTATTTCTAATGTGGAATATACCAAACATTGCCAACATTTTTCCCGTCTTGATATCCATTGCATTCAACTTCTTGTCAGACCATTCCAGAATTCTCGCTGACAGCCCACTGTACCTCAAAACACTGACAGCCCATGCATTTATTGCCTTAATCAGACTGCCTCCATACAACTTGGATTTCCCAATTTTCTTCACCCTTCTAAGATACTCCTTCCTGACTTTCTCTTTTATCTCCCTGTCCATGATGTCTGCACCCTTCAACATGTCTAAATACTTATACTCTTCTTCTTCTTCTATTTCTTTTATAACTCCTCTATTTGGCAAAACAATATCATTTGGATGCGTCTTTACTCCCCCTTTTCAAATAATAATAATAATAATAATAATAATAATAATAATAATAATAATAAATGACGAAAATAATAATCGTTTAAGCAAATTGTTTTTTTAGAAAAAAAAAGAAACCATGGCTTAAGCTAAATAATAACTGATAATAATCAAAAATGAAAAGGTAAGAGGGGTTTCACTTTCAGTAATACAAGCACCACTAACAATTCTACTATCACCACTACTACTACTAATAATAATAATAAGGGAATATATTTGTGTCTATATTAAAAATGAAAACCCTCTTACCTTTCTTTTTTTTTATTATTATCAGTTATTATTTAGCTTAAACCATGGTTTCTCATTACGTGTCTCAGACCAACAGCTGATGTAACCCCAATCTAGTTATTTATTTATGCAAACCAAAAATCATATTTACATCTATTTTCTATTTTCACATTCCTTTCAGCGATATTAATATTTCAGCTGTCAATCACTCTATTTTTCTAATCATAATAAATGATCCAGCAACCTGCCGTCACTCGAATCAATTAATAATAATAATAATAATAATAATAATAATAATAATAATAATAATAATGTTTTGACCCTGCTACACTATGATCACAGCCAAAGGGTCACAACATTATATATATATATATATATATATATATATATATATATATATATATATATATATATATATATATATTATTTTATTTTATCAACAATTCCTTTCTGTTGCAAGTTTAGAATATAATTGTCTATAATACCAACTCAATTATAATCTCAGCTCAATGAATTTTCAAAAGAGTTTTCAGAGCATATATACGTAAATTGATTAAAATCACAACCTACATGAATAGAAATTCACTTTTTTTTGGTGTTAAGCTCTTACAGCTGTTTCGTGAAAGGGTGGACAATTACCTCTCGTCCATAGAACTGCAAATCTTCCATCCAGTCACTCCTCAGAGAGGCTTACAACTATTCCTAACCAGTTCTTCAATCCGTTGTGAACACGTTTATTTTTTCCCTCCATATTAAATGGAGCTCATATTTATACTTATTTTTTTAGTTTCGTACAACCCTTACCGCCAAGAACATCTTCTTATAACTTAGTTTTTAGCCTATTTTGGGGGCGCTATTTTAAATGAGTCTCGCTTTTTAAGGATATTCTAATTTAATTTTAGCTTTTATTTAGATTTCGCGGGTTCAAGGAACGAATGAGAAATCAATCAAATCCTGAATTCAGGATCAAGGATAGAATATGTACAATTAGACATGGATTTGTTGTTTTAAAAAATGGGTGATTATGTGAAAGTTTGTAAAACTATAAAAACTTCGTAATTTACGTCTAGTTAAAACTTGATAATATTTACATGTAAAAAATAAAATGTGATAAATGAGTAATTAGGAGAAGTATGAAGCTAACGCTTATAATGAGTTAAGGAACTGACAAAAATAATATGGATTTGAGGTTTTAAAAAAAACGGGAGATTATATTACACTTAGTAAAACAATAAAAACTTTCATTTTTACGTCTAAAAAAAAACTAAGTCATAAGAAGATGTTCTTGACGGTAAGGGTTGTACGAAACTAAAAAAATAAGTATAAATATGAGCTCCATTTAATATGGAGGGAAAAAATAAACGTGTTTACAACGGATTGAAGAACTGGTTGGGATAGTTGTAAGCGTTTCTGAGGAGTGACTGGATGGAAGATTTACAGTTCTATGGACAAGAGGTAATTGTCCATCCTTTCACGAAACAGCTGTAAGAGCTTAACGCCAAAAAAAGTGAATTTCTGTTCATGTAGGTTGTGATTTTATTTAATTTACGTATATATGCTCTGAAAACTCTTTTGAAAATTCATTGAGCTGAAATTATAATTGAGTTGGTATTATAGACAGTTATATTCTAAACTTGCAACAGGAAGGAATTGTCGATAAAATAAAATAATATTATCTGCTCCTCCGGTTTTGAGCTGTTCGGAATACCAACTTATTGGCAATGTTTATTAAGGAAGAAATCCCATTCTCCCGCAAAAATGTTGCAATACCGAAACACAAGACTTACATTTTGGATGGTCTGCACGCTGTCAATATATTTCTAAAACGAATCCGTTGGAGAGTATTCCATCATAAACTCAATGAAGAACACGAATTCAAGCGACAACAACAAAATCCTGGACCCTCCCAAAATAAGAATGGACATGAGAAAACTTCATACGCTAAGGAATTTAAAATTAAAACCAAGAAATGCCCACCAATAATACCTGCACTAGAACAATTTGAATTGGATATGTTGAACATTAAGAATCTAAAGCAGAAGAAAAAACAAAGATATATGAATAGTAAAATCAAAATGTTCAACCAAACTTTCAAAAAAATTAAAGAAGATGTTAATTTAACAATACCAGCAGATAAGACCAATAACATTTATTCAATGAATATAGAAACATACAAAAAATTAATAATAACGGAACTGAAGAAAAATTATAGGATTGCTGATGAAACTGAACTACATAGCATTAACATTTCAACCCTAAAAATATGTGAAGAAATGGTTATAGCGGATAGAATGGAAGTATACACGCCTTTATGCCCAAGATTTACCCTTAAGGCTCATAAACCAAGCTTCAATAACAATCCAACGATAAGACTGATTTCCCATGTATATCTGATCTAGGTAATATAAGCAAAAAAATACTAGATAAAATAATACCAATTATAAAACCTAAAGTGAAGAACGAATTATGGATTTCATCAGTTGAAGTGATTGATTGGTTTGAAAAGTTGCCAAAATCAAGAAATGGTAAATTTATTGCTTTTGACATCGACTCATACTATCCTTCGATAACACCGGTCCTCTACGACAAGGCTATTAAATTTATTAAAAAATCAACTCCAATAACGAGACTTGAAGTTGATATAATCAAACTAGCCAGAAGAACTATAGTAAAATATGACAACAAATTATGGACTAGAAAAAATAGGACAGCAAACTTTGACCTGACAATGGGGTTACCGGATTCTGCGAAAGCAACCGATATAGTAGGGCTATATATTCTAAATGAGATTGGGAGCAAGATCCCTGAATTGAAAGGAGGTCTATATCGGGATGATGCACTTTTCTACATAAATGCCAGTGATAGGATCCTTGAAAAAACAAAACAAAAAATTAAACAATTCTTCAAGGAACTTAACCTTAAAATTACCATCGACATTAATCATAAGATAGTTAATTTTTTGGACATTAAATTTAACATGAATGATAAATATTATAGTCCATACCATAAACCGAACCAATTCTTATACTACACTGATGCTAATTCAAACCACCCAAAACCCATGAAGAAAGCAATAGTCCATAATATATCCCAAAGAATATCTAGATTATCTAATAATATAAATAAATTCAACAGTTGTAAAGAATACTACAATAATGCCCTAAGTAGATCGGGATATAAAGAAAAAATATATTATGCTAAAGATATAGAGTATAAGTATCAAAAGAATGGAAGGAATAATAATATAGTATCATATAATGCGGATATGAAGAAAACAACTAAAAGAGGAAACCAAATAAAAGATATGTATAAAAATACAACTACCAATACTGAAAGACACAATACTAATATTAAGAATAACTTAAGAAAAGATAAAAAGAAAAATAGACGTCGATCACAAATCTGGTTCAATATTCCGTTTAGCATACATATCAAAAACAATATACCAAAAGAATTCTATCAGATATTAGACAAAAACTTTCCACCTGGAAGTAAATTGGGCAGAATAATTAACAAAAACACTGTTAAGATATCGTTCTCTACAGCATCAAACTTAACAAGAAGCATAATAGAATCAAATAAAGTCAAAATAGAAAAAATGGAGAAGACAACTAATAATGGTAACACTGTAAATAATAACGCAAGCAGTTGTAACTGTAGAATTCCAACATCATGCCCGTTAAATGGAGAATGTCTAATATCGGACATAGTGTACAGATGCAATGTGGTTACGGACGCTGGTACTGAAACATACCTTGGATCAACTGGTTGCAAATTCAAGCAGCGTTATAGTAACCATGTTGCATCATTTAAAATAATTAGAAATAATGTGAATAATATTGATAGAACCAACCAAACTAATAACCAAATAAAGAACAACCCGAATAAAAATATGAAAATTAAAAACGATACTGCCCTTGGGGAAAGGGTTAGAGATCTCATAAGTGAAAACATAAAGTATGAACTAAAATGGTCCATTGTGGGGAAAGCAAAAAATACTATCCATCAAAATCAGGTAGGTGCGGCTTATGCATACTAGAACCTTATCATATTTTAATGACAAACGACAAATTACTGAACTCACGCAAAGAAATCATCCAAGGATGTCTGCATAAATATAAGTTCCTGTTATCTAAACTTAATCCAGACTAAATAAAAATAGGCTTGATGCAAAGTATTCTATAAGATAAAAAAAATTAAATTATAATTATAATAGATAAAGAGGAATACCCACAATAAATAAATGAATAATTATAATATAAGATAGAATTACAGAAACACCTAACTTGGTTTAATGTAGTATTTTAAATTCCTAGTGAACCTAGAGCTTATATAATTTTTAATCCTTCTATCGTCACATTATTTTTAGAAGTGATTTAGATCTAAAGGTTTTTTGTTTTTTTTAGACGTAAAAAAGAAAGTTTTTATTGTTTTACTAAGTGTAATATAATCTCCCGTTTTTTTAAAAACCTCAAATCCATATTATTTTTGTCAGTTCCTTAACTCATTATAAGCGTTAGCTTCATACTTCTCCTAATTACTCATTTATCACATTTTATTTTTTACATGTAAATATTATCATGTTATAACTAGACGTAAATAACGAAGTTTTTATAGTTTTACAAACTTTCACATAATCACCCATTTTTTAAAACCACAAATCCATGTTTAATTGTACATATTCTATCCTTGATCCTGAATTCAGGATTTGATTGATTTCTCATTCGTTCCTTGAACCCGTGAAATCTAAATAAAAGCTAAAATTAAATTAGAATATCCTTAAAAAGCGAGACTCATTTAAAATAGTGCCCCCAAAATAGGCTAAAAACTAAGTTATAAGAAGATGTTCTTGACGGTAAGGGTTGTACGAAACTAAAAAAATAAGTATAAATATGAGCTCCATTTAATATGGAGGGAAAAAATAAACGTGTTCACAACGGATTGAAGAACTGGTTGGGAATAGTTGTAAGCCTCTCTGAGGAGTGACTGGATGGAAGATTTGCAGTTCTATGGACGAGAGGTAATTGTCCACCCTTTCACGAAACAGCTGTAAGAGCTTAACACCCCAAAAAAGTGAATTTCTATTCATGTAGGTTGTGATTTTAATCAATTTACGTATATATATATATATATATATATATATATATATATATATATATATATATATATATATATATAATATGCTTAACTATATATATGTTATATATATAATACGATTAAATCCTATATTTTAATTCATACAGATTTTGTACTTATTATTATCGGGTCAGTTATCTATTGAATATTATATTGTACCTAATAAATAGTAGAGATTTCAAAAGTTTAAAAAAATATGATTAGGGCGTTATCAGATAAATTCAAAACCAAAAACATTTTAGCTATCATTTGAGCTATCCACAGATGGATAAGAAAGGACAAAACTTAAGCGACTTCAAGCTATGAATGTTTACTTTGCATGCGCAGATTTAGTCGACTTATTCTTGCCAAGTTCAACTTTTTTTGTTTTTTTCATTTTTGACCCCTTAGCAGCTATTTTTACCGGCTAAAACCAAATCGAAATTATTCCAGATTTCCTATATATCAAGTTTCAAGTCTTTAGATTAAAAATTAAAAGAGTAGTTTGATAGAGACAGTTCCGCACACATAAGAATTTATATAAATATGTATGTGTGTGTGTGGGGGGGCATATGCTATATTTTTTTAATCCTTGATACTACACAAGTATGCACAATGTAAAAAATATGCATAAATAGAATTAAGCAAATAGCTAAACGAAATCAATCAATCAATCATCTAATTAGAAACCATATAAAATTAAGAATTAATTAATCAAATTTCGTTTTTCAAAGGAATATGCAAATTAGTTAACGTTGATGAAATTGCTTCTATATCTATGCCTAAGTATATTAAGAAGTTCGTTTTAATAATTTTTCAATAGAAAAGTAGGCTTTTAATACACTGCCGATCAAAAATTTAAGACCACTTAAAAATCTTTAAAAAGAAACCTTTTTTTAAGGATAGATTTTAAACTCTTCCGACTTAAGGTTACTAATACTATAATCTAAAAGGTTATGGAAACAAAATGGTCCATTCCAAAAATGTTATTTAAAAATTTGCATTTTTATTAAATTAGGCTTTTTACACATGATCAAAATTATAAGACCAAGGGAATAAATTGTTACATTTATGGTAATTCTAATGTTTGTCGTTCAGTTTGAGATTAGCAATCACTGTGTAGAGGTGTTACCATGCCTCCATCAAGAAAACTAACCGAAGTTGAGCTCTCTCGATTTCTAGGATCCATAAGCAATGTTTGTCATAATGAAGCGATAGCAGCTAAGGTAAATCGCAATAAAATTGTTATTTGCAACTTTCGAAAGAACACTGAGAATTATGGAAAAGTTAAATCCTTTGGTAGCCCCCCCCCCCCGGCCCACTTTCTCCTGCATTGAGTAACAGAATCAGACGGGTTGTTATGAATGAGAGAGGATTTTCTTCAAATCAAATTAAAGCAGTTACAGATGCTAATTACATTAGACGACACAACAAAAAGGCATGGTAAATAAAAAGCGTAAACAAATTCCTCGATTGCTTCCACGTCACAAAGTTGAATACCAAACCTGGGATGTTGAGAAGTGGAAGAAGTCCTGTTTTCTGATGAGAAAAAATTCAATTTAGATAGTCCTGATGGCTTCCAGCGATATTGGCATGACAAAAACATGCCCCTTAAATTTTTTTCCACACGTGGTGGAGGGTCCGTAATGGTATGGGGTACCTTTTCTTACAGAGGGACGATAGAGCTCCAGGTGGTGCAGGGTCGTTAGACAGTAGCTGGTTATGTTAGTATGCTACAAAAAGCATCTTTTATGATGGAGGGTCATCGTTTGTGTGGGGATGGATGGTTATTCCAACAGGATGATTCTGCAATCCACACTGCAATACGGACCTTAAGCTTTCTACAAGAAAATGGAGTTCATCTCTTGGGACATCCTGCATGCTCACTGGACTTGAACCCAATTGAAAATGTTTGGGGATGGATGACAAGAGAGGTTTATCGAAATGGCAAACAAAATTCAAGAAAAAAATGAACTTCGTGAAACCATTTCCAGAAACTGGAACAGGATCACCCACACCTTAATGAAAACTCTTATTTTTAGCATGCCCCAAAGAATTTTTGAAGTCATCAAAAGAAGTGGAGGTAGAACTCATTATTAAGTTTGATTGTTGAATGTTTTCATACACTTTTTGTACACTTTTTGTACAATTTAATAGAATTTTTGTCTCTGGTCTTATAATTTTGATCATGTGTAAAAGCCTAATTCAATAAAAATGTAAATTTTAAAAATGAATCTTTGGAATGTAGCCTTTTGTTTCCATAACCTTTTAGATTATAGTATTGGTAACCTTGAGTCAGAAGAGTTTAAAATCTATTCTTAAAAAATTATTTTTTTAAAAGATTTTTAAGTGGTCTTAAATTTTTGATCAGCAGTGTATCAATGTAATGGCGTCAAAAAAACTGAATCATATATATACATGGCATAATCATGTTGACACAGTAGTTCTCATGAGATCATCAAAGCAACATTGATCCTGATCAATACCAAATGAGCGACTATTTGGGAATATCAAGTGTATGGACGTTGGCCTCTTCCTGCAAGAACTGCAAAAACCTAATGTCGTCATTTCTGCTGATGAGAATTTACAAGCGACTGGGGACAGTTCGTGAATTTTATATTTCCTAGAAACTTCCTCCT
>NC_136502.1:21641174-21651174 GCF_053919585.1 Euprymna scolopes
TTTTTCATAATTCTTGGATATGTTACTAATTTCGACAATTATTTTTCATAATTTAAACCATCCTTATCGCCCTTTCTTACTAACATAATTACTTTGATATATTTCCTGGGCTGATTATTTTATTATAAACACACACTCGATTAACTCACATTAAATCTTCGTTCATAATCCTGGATATGTTACTAATTTCGACAATAATTTTTATAATTAAAACCCCACATTATGCCTCTCCCTCCTACTTATATAATATATTTGATATATTGTCTGGGCTTATTATATCATTACAAACACATCAATCAAGTAACTCACATTTCATCATTTTTCATAATTCTTGGATATGTTACTAATTTCGACAATAATTTTCATAACTTTAACCCACTATGTCGCTCCCTCTTACTTAAATAATAACTTTGATATATTTCCTGGGCTGATTATTTCACCTATCTTATCCAATCCCAGGTGACGCCGCATATTCTGCTAATATATATTGTTCACCTATCTCATTCGATCCTGGGCGACACTGGGTATTTTGCTACTATATGTTTTCCACCTATGTCATTCAATACTGGGCGACACTTTCTGATAGCATATATTTGCACATCTCATTCAATTCCGGAACTTACTTCATGTCCGCCACCCCACTGTTGAAAATATACATTAAATAATGTAATGTTTTAATCATAAACTGTTTCAGCCATTTCCGGGACTGCTTTTATATCCCCCAACCCACTGCTAAAAATATACATGAAATAATGTAATGTCTAAATAGTAAACTGTTTCAGCCATTTCTGGAACTGACTTATAATCCCCACCCCACTGTTGAAAATATACATGAAATAAAGTTATGTATAAATCGTATTTCCGGGACCGACTTCTTATCTCCCATCCTACTGTTAAAAATATACATTAAATAATGTCCAAAACGTAAATGGTTGCAGCCATTTCCGGAATCGACTTCATATTTCCCACCCCAATGTTAAAAATATACATTAAATAAAGTAATGTGTAATGCGTAAATGGTTTCACCCATTTTCGGGACTGATTTAATATCCCCCACCCCACTGTTAAAAATATACATGAAATAAAGTAATGTTTAAATCGTAAACATTTTGAGTAATTTCCGGGACTGACTTCATATCCCGTAACCCACTGCATAAAATATACTTGAAATAAAGTAATGTTTAAATCAAAAACTGTTTCAGCAGCTTTTCGAAAGTAATACTTAAAAATATTAACACGGGCAGAGATTAGGCAACCATTGCTTTAACACGAATTTCTGAGTGTAGTATCAGTTTCAGCATTCCAGTGATTTAAATCCCCCCTTTTTTTATCATAGTTAATGGAGGAGAAATCCTTCATTACTGATACAATTTTTATTTTTGTTATTGACCAGAGTGCCCCTTTTCAGGAGCTGGTTTCCCCTAAATTTTTAACTGACCTCATGTCCAATTCCGCCCTTGTGGGGAGGCAAGTAAACAAAAAACATAGTACCTATTCACAATGCCTCCCCACGGGACAGATTTAAACACCAGCGTAATAATATAATGATGATAATAACAAGAAGTAAATGTTACCATAGTCAATAAAACTTACTTTTATGGTAGAAAAGTTCATTGGTTTGTATTTTTAAGTAATTTGTAAGAAAAAAATTTTTTAATTCACGAACCGGTTAAAAAAAATCAAAATAGCAACGACTTTGACATGGAGAGCCCCGTTTTCAATTTGAAGGAGGGACACCTGAGCATTCTGTGTTAACAATTTAAGACAGTTCCGTCAACTTAAGGAATATTTATAAACATATTTTAATGTTTTCCCTTATTTTGTGCTTGAGGGATATTCGATTATGGCATGTGTAGTTTATATAAAAATTAATTTGAGTAGTTATCCCCTCAAATTTCGTTTTAATTTCGGTTCGCTGAAATTATTTCAAGCAAAGAGCATTAAAAACTATTTAAAAACAAAAAAAAACATGAACTGAACTTTTATTGACTATGGTAACATTTATTTCTTGTATATTTATTTTTTTGGGTAGTCATTTGTTGGCTTTTCTGCTAAACACTCTTACTAAATAATATCGACAAAATATCGAAAAACAAGGAAACAACAACAGTTTTGAAAACTAATGAAGCTTTACTTTAGTAAAAAAATCCTAAACAGCAAAATGGGATATTAAAAAAAGTAAACACGTAATTACTTTAGTTTTTAAAGCAAAGAATCGATATAAATATGAATAAGAAGAAAATGGCGCCCTTTCCAAGCAGAACAGCTTCGTTTCAGTTTTACAATATTGGACGGTGTAGTATTTCGCCGTCGGATTCAGGGTTGTACTATTGTAATGTAAAGAACACACAGAAAGGGTTGTAATCAACTGAATTCCTTCTTGTACACTGACAAAAAAGCTTAAACAGATATATAAATAAAAATAAAAAGGTTACGTAAATATTTTTAAAAAGACATGAAATCACGTGAGCAGGACTTTTTTCCTTCTTTTGACACGATAATAAGATACGTTCTAATTTTTTTATTATTTATCTATTTATCTATTTTCGAAAGAGTGCCAGAAGGAAAAACACAGAGTTATCCAAAATTTGTGTTGAGAATTGTCTAAAGTTCCGACTTTTTTTTTTACTTTCACTATAATAAGAACGTGAATTTATGAGGTGAATTTATTCAACACAATATGATTCAACTCCAAAAAATAAATAAAATCTAACGTGAATTAAGATTAAAGTTAAGGTGTTATTGTGGACCCTCACCCCTTTTAAAAAACCTTGTTAAACTTTGTGACATATTTACAATCTATGAAGGTCAGGCGTGGACGAACACCCAATAATTTTCTCATACCATATTTCTTCAAACTGAAACATAATTATCAAAGTATACTTACGGAAATATATATGAAAAGTTTTTGTTAAAATTGGTGCAATATTTCCATGGAGTACAGGCGCGAACACAGACCCCACAATTTTATTATAACATCCCTATATAAGTTGAAACATACTTATCAAAGTATTCTTATGTACATCTATATCAAAAACCCTTGTAAACGTTTTTTTTTTTCATTTTTTATTTCCATACTCTGTGGACCAGACGTGAACGCAGACCCCACGATTTTAATGAACCACCGTTCTGCCAGATTAAACATATCCATTCCTGTGTCTCAATACATCTTCTATCATTATATGTAATCAGTTTTTTTAAAACAGTAAACCATATAGTAGCCTATTCGTGACAACATACACACACACATACACACACACACACACGCACACACACACACATTCAGCTTTATATTATACTAGCAGAAGTACCCGTCGTTGACTGGGTTTAAAAACAGCCTACAGAAAATGGACTCTGATTTATGGAAGTATGATAGGTTATGAAAAGGAAGGGTTGTAAAGGGATAGCTTCGAATTTGGTGTATCAAAACCAAAGCAAAATATGATGAAAGTAAAAATAAAATAGAAAAACCACATAATTGTTCACACTGAAACACTTATCACAATATTCTTTGGATCTATATTAAAAACCTTGTTAAACTTTGTGACATATTTACATTCTATGGAGGTAAGATGCGAACGAACACCCCATAATTTTATTATACCATATTCCTTCAAACTGAAACATAATTATCCAAGTATACTTACGAAGATAGATATGAAAAGTCTTTATAAAAGTTTGTGCCTATTTCCATTCTATGGATTCCAGGCGCGAACGCAGACCCCACAAGTTTATTATACCATCCCTATTTAAGTTAAAACATGCTTATCAAATTAGTATTATGCACATCTATATCAAAAACACATGAAAACGTTTTTTTTATTATTTTTAAATTTTTCAGTTTCATACTTTGTGGACCAGGCGCGAACACAGACCCAACAATTTTTAATGAACCACCGTTCTGCCAGAGCACACGTAACCATTCCTGTGTCTCGATACATATTCTATCATTATATGTAATCAGTTTTTTTAAAATAGTAAACAATATAGGAGCCTATTTGGGACCAGACATTCACACACATTCAGCTTTATATTATAGATATATAAATATATATATATAAATATATAATATATATATATATATATATATATATATATATATAAAATATATATATAAATATATATACATATAATATATTATACATATAAATATATATATACACATGTAAATATATATATTATACATATAAATATATTTATATACATGTAAATATATATACATTCAAAATATATATATAAATATATATATATATATACATATAAATATACAAACATACAAAATATATATATAAATATATATATGCATATAAATATATATATACTTGTAAATATATATATATATATATATATATATATACATATAAATATATATATATATGTAAATATATATATATATATAAATATATATATACATATAAATATATATATAAATATATATATACATACAAATATATGTATAAATATATATATATACATATACATAAATATATATATATATATAAAGATATATACATATAAATATATATAAATGTATATATAAAACAAAATAAATTGTGTTTTTAACATGTTTTATTAACTATTTGCTCTTATCATAAGCTCTATCTCCTATTTGGTTTTATCGAGCTTTTACATCAGGTTGAGATTACTTTATAAATATTAATTCTTTAATATTTATAATATACTTTAGTTTTACCATCTTGGATCATTTTGGTAAGTTTAATTGTAATTTTTATTTTATTATAAGCTCCTGCTTGGTTGAGCTTTTATTATCTCCAGATATGTTTGAAAAGGAACACATTCCTCTGTCTGCCAAAAATATCCTTATTCCTACCCAACAAGAATATATCCACCAATTTGTTCTCGCTTTTAACACCTTCCTTAAAAATATAAGGTGGAAGTCTTATCACCATGACTTAAACATTAAAAATAAACTTAAAGCGTCTATTTCCTCTGAAGACTAACTTCACCCAGAAATCTTAACAAATGAACTCCCTATCAACTCTCATAGAGAACAAAAGAAATTCGAAAATTGCTGCCAAATTTTACGGATTAAAAACCACTGCCCACCCCAAATACAACCCTTACGTCGAGGAGTTTGAGAATTCCATGTTAAATTTAGTAAAAAAAAATGAAATTTAAGAAACAAAAACACCATTATAATCCGGTTACTCGAAAAATAAATAATTTTGCCGAAAACATAAAAAGAATAAGCATATATTCGTCCCTGCTGATAAGACAAAAAATTATTATAAACTCGATTATCCTACATATAAAAAACTTTTGTATAAAGAACTTAATAAATCTTATAAAATAGTCCCTCCTAAGACTTTAGATTCCATTAATTCTGAAGCTAAACCTTTACTGACTTCTATGAATATTCATAACTTCACTGAAATAATTTCTCCAGGTACACCTAGATTCACCCTCAAGGATCATAAACCTAATTTCTATGACAACCCTCCATCAGATTGATCTGCCCATCTAACTCTGACTTAGGTGCTTTGATAGAATTATCCCTTCTATTAAAGAAAAGTAAGTTTCCCTCTTTGGCTAAAGTCAGATTTTGTAATTAATTGGTTTATCTCCCTTAAAAATAAACATCTCATTAACTTAATAACCTTTGACATCCAAAATTATTATCAATCAATTTCTCCGATCTTTTTAAATAAGGCTCTTATCTTTGCTAAAAGAAATTCTGACTAAACTAATTTAGAAATTAAATTAATTATCCTAGCGAGAAAGTCCCTTATACAATTTAGCAATAAGCTTTGAACTAGAAAGGACACCCCTGATAATTTTAACATCTTGATGGGTGCTTTTGACTCTGCAGAAGTTACCGATTTATTGGGACTCTTCCTACTGAAAGAACTTAAATACCACTTTAAACATATCGAAGGGGCCTTTATAGAGATGATGCCCTTTTTACTACAACAGCCAGGCCAAGAGAGTACAACAAAACAATTAAAAAATTAAATAACTTCTTTAATAACTTTGGCCATTCTAGAATTATCGAACCAAACAAAAAAACTTCAAATTTTCTAGATGTTATACTTAATCTTAGTACCGAAACTCATAGCCTCTATCATAAATCTAACCTTACGCTTTTATACGTCCATAAATCTTTTAACCACTCTAACTCAATTATAAAATCTATAGTACCATCCGTCTCTAGAAGAATTTCTGCTCTTTCTGCTGATAAAAAACTTTTAATCAAAATGCTATTTTCTTCAATAATGCCTTAAGGAACTCAGGACACAAGGAAAAGATTTATAACTTAATAATCCTTTATTTTAATTCTTTATTTCTTCTTTGTTTGGCCGGTGTTTATCTGCAAATTCCGTCTCAGTCTTTAAATATTCCTATCTACCCACACATCTATATCCTGCATGTATATATATATATATATATATATATATATATATATATATATATATATATATATATATATATATATATATATATTACATTTTCACCCCAAACAAGGCACATTGCCACTTTGGTGTAGGGGCTACTATCAGGGGCAACAACTACTGGGGTACTATGTAGGGATTTGGGCAGCAAGATGTTGGTTCACGTTGCACTTGACGTACAGTTGGGGAAGCAGGGACCTCGAATGGAATTCCAAAGTCTAGCGGTTCTGGGGAAGAAACTACTGGAGTAGAAAGATCTTTTACATCTAGGGATCTCTACAGTGTGGGGGTGGGATTTTGCAGCCTGTTGGGTCTGCCGAGGGTGTTCACGTCATGGGGGCACAAGTGCTTGCAGTTCATCAGAGCATTCACCATTAAAATACTTGTAGAACAGGCAAAGGGATGCAACGTTTCGTCGATGGGACATAGGCTGAAGCTTAGATGCCAGTTTAGGGCCTATCAGATTTGCGACTCTCTTTTGAACCTTGTCAAGGAGCGAGAGACTAGTAGCCGATGCACCAGCCCAAATGTGACAGCAATACTCCATACCTGGGCGAATTGTTGCCTTATAGAGGTACAGGATACTTTTGGGTGTTAGAAGTTTTCTAGCACGGTAGAGAGAGCCTACCTTCCTTGCAGCGGCCCTGGCAATGTCCTCGATGTAATTGTTCCAACTCGTGTTTCTTGTGAACGTTAGGCCAAGGAGCTTGAAAGACGTACTCTCAGATAAAGAGTCGTTGGCCATTGCTATAGGTGGTAGAGAAGGTTTCTTGTAATTATTGAATGAAACTAGTTTAGTCTTGGCGGCATTGAACGTGACCATCCATTTTTGTCCCCATTCCACTACTGATTGGAGGTCATCCTCTAGTGTTTCTACCATTTCTTTAAATATATGTTCATTTGTTTTCCTGTCGTGCCTGTTATAGAGTGTGGTGTCATCAGCATATATACCCATCTCAGAGGCAATTTTGCCGGGGGAGGTCATTTATGAATATCAGGAACAGTAGAGGTCCAAGGATAGACCTCTGGGGCACTCCCGCATTTATATCATATTGTTTAGATGTACGACCGTCGAGGACAACCTGGATTTCTCTTTTATCTAAGAATGATTTAATTATGTTAAGTATTCTACCAGTGATACCGTATGATCTAATTTCCCTGAGGAGACCCTCATGCAATACCCTGTCAAAAGCCTTAGATATATCTAGAGCTACCGCTCTGCCCTCGCCCACATTGTCTAGTTTACGAATTCCGAATCGCCATGAACTAGTTCTTATAACTGCAAAAAAACACCTAACAACTAGCTACGAAATCCCATTTTACCTCCAAGACGACTACCTCTGTTGAACCTGCTTGCGCAAAAAAAACCTTACCTGAAACTCTAAATCCTAATGGAGATCTGTTATTTACTTATTTACTTATATTTTACTATATGCATTTACTTACATACTTACTTGCTTTATCCAGAATTTGCAGATACTCGCCATCCTCTCACCTTAAATATTTTTTTATTTTTATATTTTATTATTTATTTATTCATTTATTACTTATTTATTTATTTATTTATTCCATATAGTGTCTTTTAACAACTCTTGCTGACATTTTCTTAAGTAATAACCTGTACATTTCAGTTGACCTATTTTTTTGCCCTATATTTTTTTCGCGCCTTTTAACATCCTTTTTGTCTGGGTCATTTTGACATTTTCTTTTCTATCTTATATTTAATTCTATCACCATTTAATTTTTTTCCCTCTTCTTCTTCCCTGATCTTTTTTATTATGTCTCGGGACTCGTGTGAAAAGCATATCTTATTTTTCTTTTATTAATATTATTGGAATTTTCCCCTTTTCTTTTCTTTGTACATATTTGTGAATTGTTCCATTGATTTCGGCTTTTTGGATTATTTTGGACCATTTTCCAATTACGTGATTTCCTTGGATTTTACTATATGGAAACTCAATTAACTTTCTGTGAGTTATATTTTTGGATTTTACCGTCATTAGATTATTTACCTTTCACCTGACTGTCCATTCACGTGTAATCACCTTTTTCTTCACCATACTCCCTCTGAGTCACTTTTTGTTATCAAGTAAGATCTTTGACTTACTTGCAGTTTCATCAAATACTTTTGTATGCAAAATCCGATCCCGCATTTTGCTGATTCCTACCATCTGATGAGAAGGAAAGTATTTCTTCGAAACTCCGCGGATTAAGGACTATCCACTTATTAAGTGTTTCCTTTTCAGATTAAATATGTTTTTAACAATTTTCAAAGTGTTTTTTAACATGTTTTATTAACTGTTTGCTCTTTAATGTATATATATATATATATATATATATACATATATATATATATATATATATATATATATATATATATATATATATATATATATATATATATATATACATGCACGTTTCATTAAGTCGCACAGACAACTCTTGCTTGTTTTACAATCCTCCTTTTCTCTTTGTCGGACGATTGAAATGAAAAGACAATTAAACGACTCAAAATGAAACGGTGGGACCGCTCAAGTGTTTTTTGAGTATTTACTGATTGTAAGCGATTTTAATCGTCTTTTGATCGTCTTTTCATTACATCTCGCTGTTTTAATTTTTCTTCATTTTTTATTTTTTATTTTTTTTACTATTCACGTGAGGATGACCAATGGAGGTACAAAACGTAGCGATTATGGGGGAAAAACGACAAAGGAGGATTACAAGAAAACAACCAAGAGTTGTCTGTGCTATTTAATGAAACATGCACAACAGAAAAAATGCTGCTTAAATTTACTAATATATATATATATATATATATATATATATATATATATATATATATATATATATATATATAAATATATATATATATATATAAATATATATATATAAATATATATATATAAATAAATATAATATAAATGCTGCTTAAATTTACTAATATATATATATATATATAAATATATATTTATATATATATATTTATATATATATATATATATATATATATATATAAATATATATATATAAATATATATATATAAATATATATATAATATAAATATATATCTAAGTATATATAAATATATATATAAATATATATATATATTAATATATATATATTATATATATATTAATATATATATATATATTAATTTATATATATATACATATATAAATATATATATATTAATCTATATTAATATATATATATATTAATATATATATTAATATATATATATTTATATATATATTAATATATATATAAATATATATATATATTTATATATATATTAATATATATATATATTAATATATATATATCGATATATATATATTAATATAAATATATACTAATATATATATATCAATATATATTAATATATATATATATTAATATACATATATATTAATATATATATTCATATATATATATTAATATAAATATATATTAATATATATATTCATATATATATTAATATAAATATATATTAATATATATATATACATTAATATATATATTAATTTAAATATATATATTAATACATATATTATATATATTAATATATATATGTACATATATTAATACA
>NC_136502.1:21661174-21666174 GCF_053919585.1 Euprymna scolopes
GATTTGGAGATGTCATCTATAATGGCGGACGTCTCTCGCGATCCATCCGACCGATCCCCGACGTTTACCTCAAATCATGTTCCTTCGATTCAACAAACTTTCAATCTATAAATAGACATCGTCTTTCCATTAGTTCTTCAAACACACAATAAACAGAGATTCTTCTTCTTCTTCTTCTTCTTCTTCTTCTTCTTCTTCTTCTTCGCCAACGTTCTGCCCATCTCACAATTCTTATAAGAGAACATCTTCTCGGTTGTCTTTTTACTTGTTCCCTTCGGTTTGTTCCTGCCTTCCGTTGCTCCTTAAAAATCATTATTTCGCAGAAACATAATAGAAAAGAACCACCTTTCTTTCACGCCCATTTTTATCTTCCCTCCCCCCTCCCTTATTTTTATGCATTTCTCATTTCAAAGCCAAGTATGCAGAGTGCAAGAATGAAGCGCTGATACGACACGCGTTAAGCTCACCCCCTCCCCCGTCGCCATCTCTTTTCGTTTTCTTGAAACCTGCCAAGCTTGGTGTCCTTTCTTTGCCAACAAAAGACGTCTTCTTCGTTCCTTTCAAAAGTAAGAAGAAACACGTTTCTTCATTTGCTCTCTTCCGTTTACATTATCTCACTTCTCTTTGTCTGGCGTCTTACGTACTTTTACTTAACTTTTCCGTTTTCGTACAAAACTATTATTCCCACTCTTGCTTTAATTTTGTTCGGCATCGATTTATATATATATATATATATATATATATATATATATATATATATATATATATATATATATATATATATATATATATATATATATATATATATATATATATATATATATATATATATAAATCCTTTATGTATTAGATTGTTCGGAAAATAATGACCGATATCACAACCGTAAACAAGCGACGTTAATACTTTGAATTTTAAAAAAAATGTTAAAATTTTCCCATTTTTAAAAATGAATCGTGCTAGATGTAAAGTTGGGAATCTAATTAGATTTCCAACTTTATCAATCAGTGCTTCTCAACCAGGGGTAAATTAACCCTGTGGGTAAAAATTATATAGTCGGAGGGAAAATAATTGAATTACCTGATAATTTTAAACTAATTATTTCTTTTCAGATTGTGTCACGTCTAAGAAACGTAATACGAATTAATATAATTTCCTGTTTTTAAAAAAAGGTTTGATTTTCTTTATTTTTGTGATACGAATGTATAAAACTATTTTTTATACAAAATCTAAAATCTTAAGCAATAAAAAAAAAAGTCCTTTTTGGCCTTCTTGTTTTATTTTCATTCTCTTTGTGTATTTCCCCAATTACCCACATAAAAAATATTGCCGAGTGGTCAATGTTGGAGGAAAGGTTGAGAATGGCTGCTTTAGATGATCGAGCACTGTTGAAATATGCCTTCAATATTTCTGTGACATTTCGATATACGTTTTGGGGCATTTATTACAATAACCAACACATCAAAAAAGGGATTTGAAAATAAATATACAACAAAAAATGTTACCAAACGCAAGATGAGTTACTCTTCTATCTGCCTTGATACGTTCTTTTTATGTTTTAACTTATTTTTAAATATTTTTAACTAAAAACAAAAGTAGTCCAATGTCTAGCGAGCTAGGACAAAAAAAAAATGACAGTTTGATTAGAGCGATAGTCTAGCCTCGATAATCGCTCAAAAACCAAAAATTAAACAAAATATTGTCAGAACATTATATTTTCGCACGATTGATGACATTTATTAGGTGTATTTCTACTAGTATTTTATTTAATTTTTCGATTCTTGAGATTCGACTACGGCTCTAATGAGTCCGATATTTTTTTCCATTCTAACGTAACAGAAACTACACTAGTTTTGTTTTCAAGACAAAACACGTTTTAAAACAAATTAAAAGACACACGCACAAAAAAAAATTGGCTATTGTAATAAATGCTCAAGTTTTGTGTAACAACTATTTTCCAACGTTCAAGAGTTTTGGGCCGTCGTATACTTTCTTCATCTCGAGGCTGTCATTAACACTGCAAGAATTTTGAAACTGTCATTGTACTGTCTGATCACTTATGATCCTTTCTCTTCAGGTTCTACTGATATAGTGGCGACTGTTTAAAAAGCACAAGCGATGAGTTTGAACTCAGCCTTCAAAAAAGTATTGTAACAGAGTTCATATGGGCGCCTGTGAGAAAATCAGCGGCAGCCGAAGGATGGCTGGCTAGCGAAAATATTAGCAGCCAGTAGCAGCTGTTAAATCCTGTATGCAAATTAGCAAGTGTACGCGAGCTTGTGTCTCGAGAAAAGGAGAGAAAAATACACCATGTGGTCGAGGAGAGAAGCAAAGTTTATGTCGGAGAAGATGAACGTGTAAACACGAAGACGAGAAAGCAATGACTAGCATCAACGTGAGGTGGCGAGAAGAGAGACTTTTAAAAAGCACACGTGTGTGTGAAATAACTTTGGAAAGATAATGAAATGCGTTGTTTTGGAAGAACCACGAACAAATGCATTTAATTTGCACTTTAAAAAAAATACAAAGTCGGATTTATTTTTATTTCTTTCCTGTTTTATTTGTTTGTTCCTTTGCGACAGTACCAGACAGCGTGTGGGTCCGAGCGGTTTGATATGTGACAACACAGTTAAAAAGTAACGGTCACGTTACAGTACACGTCTTTTTTATTTTCTCTCATCTTTGTTATTAAATGCTTATTTGTTTCAGAATTTTATTCCAATGAAATTACTGGACATGAAGGAGTACACCTCGAGTATTAAGCATGCAAAACCATTATCAACAATTCCCCTCACTCTCTAACTGTGCCGGAATCTAAAAGTAAATTCCATGAACAAAGTCTACCTGTTGAACTCTGTTTCGCTGACCTGCTTTCCATCTGCCTACAACATAGTCGTTTTTTAATTCAATATAAACAAGATATTGTTGAGTCGCCTTCGTAAATAATCAAATTATATCCAATTCGAACCACTAGCAATTACTACACTTGCTGTCCCAGTGACTAACATGCACTCGTTAACCTTTATCCTCAAGTGACCTTCGGGCCTTGATAAGTAATAAAAAATAAAAATAAAAAAATAAATGAAATCGATTTTGTAACTCTCTCTCTCTCTCTCTCTCTCTCTCCCTCTCTCTCCCTCTCTCTCTCTCCATTTGATATTATTATTCGATTGTCCAAGTAACTTCTAAAAACGTTTATTTTTTGCTGTCAATTAAGATCACGTGTCTCTTTCTTCATAAACGGTGTCTACAGAAAAAAAATACCTCATATTTGCCAATACTTATTTGGCTTTCTATAGTTCTGGTAACACGCCTTTTACATTTAGAGTTATCGCCCTTGAATAATCACTAGCATACATAATACATTTCTTGCTACATATTAAAAATGCAACTTATTATATCACTATATATCACTATAAATCACTACATATACATAAATGCTAGCAGGATGATTTGGCGAACTGCTGGACTTTGGAATTCCCTTCCGGGCGCCTGCTTCCCCAATTGTAGACATACAAAAGTTTAAATGTAATGTGAACAGACATCTTGCTGCTCAACTCCCTACATAGTATCCCTGCAACTTATGTCCTTGATAATAGCCCCCTATATCAAAGTGACACTGTGCCTTGTTTGGGGTGAAAATGTAATAATAAAAAAAAAAATGGCTACTTCAGAGAAATCCAACTGAACCTTCTCAAGGTGTGTACAGTTATTAGTTCCTCTAAGAATATAATACCACTGATAACTGTGTTCGTATATTGCTACTAAATAACTAATAAAACTATTGTCAGTTTATTCTGATAGAATACAAAATATGATTTTAAAATAAAACATCATGTGAAAACATATCAAAATAGAAAGCGTGCTTTAAAAAATTACAAGCGAAAAGAAAGTACAACTACTGCTGGGTAACAGCGGGTCGGAACAGTTAGTGCAATTAGATAAACTAGTAACGTATGACAGAAATTTTATGGTGCTTTCTATATCAATCTGTATAATTTACTGTTAATAATAATAATAGTCCTTTTGAAATAATAAATGTCTTTCATGGTCAATATTATTAAAACTAATGAAACATGCATGGTCCCCCGTGAGTGCACAGTAAACGAGGCATAAAAAAAATGACTAAGTTCAGCATTTGCTCCCCTCCCCCACCCCCATTTAGCCTCCAAAGTCCCCAGGGGACGTTAAATCCTGGTGAAAATGAACAAACGGTGCAGTTTTAGGCCCTAACATATGTAAATTTAAGTTCTGCACCATGCAAAAAAAAAAAAAAGAAATTATTAAGTCCATCATTTGCCCCCCCCCATTTAGCCTCAAAAGTCCCCAAGGCCTTAACATATTTAAATTTGCGTTCAGCACCATAAAAAAACTCCTAAGTAGTCTCAAAAATGAAGTGTTTTATTAGCCCTAAAAGGGCCCCTGGAGCACACCCAAAAGTTATCATGAAGTATAGACAAACAAAATTATATAGAAATCAGTTAGTTACAATTTTTAAAAAGTTTTATAAAAATCCAAGGCATCAGTTTTTTTTAATAAGCAGAAAAGTGTAAATTTTAGCCATTTTAACCTTAAAGGCACCCTAGGAAGGCAATCGGAGTTTTCCCGGAAAATCTGTTCTGTTACTTTTTTACTCATATCATGTTTAATGTTTGTGCAAAATTTCAAAAAATTCCAATTGAGAAAAGTGCGGACAGACAAACGGACAAATGGACGAAGGTGAATTTACAGGTATACCCTCCTTTTGTCGGAGGACCAAAAAAAAAAAATATGCCTCATATTTTAAAAAAATAAGCGTCATTATCAGCTAAATATTTTTTAAACTAATAGAACCTGTAAAAATTCCTTGGAATGAGAAATATATTGAATCAACACATATGTTCCGATAAAGCTGATATCTTATGGATAATGCTAAACATTAGTTTTTGGGGACAGAAAAAATAACACACAGAAAAAATAACACACAGAAAAAATAACACACAGAAAAAATAGCACGCAGAAA
>NC_136502.1:21671174-21673674 GCF_053919585.1 Euprymna scolopes
ACTTTAATCGTGTTAGCAAGTAAAAAATTGCTGCCATCTTGTTTTTATAAAATAAATCGAAACGAAAAATGTTTTCCCTTTTGAACTCTCATGTCTTACATAAGCAAATACGATCGTTTTCTTCAAATTCTATTTTTTTTAATAAATAATTTTCATCCTAATCGATTTTTGTAATTTGTTGATATAATCATCTAAAAAAATACTATGAATACGTAGATACCATCGTTTTCATGTGGAATTTACGATTTCCGAAATTTCGTTCTGATAGTGTAGAAGTGCCGTCAAATTATTGTTGTCGTTGTTTTTTTGTTTGTTTATTTTTTTATTTGCTCCGACACAAATATTTTTTTTATCACCCCATTATTGTCGAAACTATTTTTGTTTTTCTAATTAAAAAATTACAATCGTAAGGTTAACTTACTTAACCCGGTATTGTTTGGAAGTCTATTTACTTTTATTTTTGTTTTATTTAATTTTTTTTTTTTTTAACTATAGCGTTTTTTTTTTTTAACCAAATTATTTTTCTTAATATTATTTTGAAAGTTGAATTTAATTATTACAATAGCGTTTGTTCATGAGATTATCAAATTAACCAAATTCGTTCTAAAAATATAACTATTATTTTTTGTTGTTAATATCTATTTCGAAAACGATTAGATGTGAATAGCTTCAAAATCTTTCAGTCTTTTAATACGAGGGCTGTCCCAAAAGTAAAACCTCATAATTTTATTCCACCCGAATGGATCAGAAAGGATCGCAAATTACATTTTTATGTAGATTAAACTTATGCGTTCATGACCTAAAAATTTCAACTCTCTGTTGCAGACTGTAAAAACGCAACCCGTCATGGACGTGCATCAAAAGCAGACATGCATCATTGAATTCCTGACATTGTATTGAGAAATGGTGGTTACTATGTAGAAAATAAATTTTAGAGCACAAAAGAGTGCTCGTTTTAATAGCACTACTCCCGTCTTTGTAGCCCTTTAACTTTTTGAGTTAAAACAAAAGAGGATGCTTTAGTCTTTGGACGACACTCATAAATGAAGATTTGCTTATAATTTTAAAAGCACTTTAAATGACTTTCTATTCGACAGTTTGAGTGCTTTTAAATTCTGAAGGATGATTCTTTTTTTTCTTTTCTTTGTTTCAAATTTTAACAAAATGGCTGACTTGTTTACTAAGAAATCGGATTGCGTTCTGGTGGATCTAATTTAGTAATTAAATAATATTGAAAATAAGCAAACATTTTTTTACCTTATTTACTTATTATTTTATTATCATTGAAAATAGGTTTAAAAAAACACACCAAAATAGATTAAGCTAATAAGAGCACAAGTATTTGGATAAATATGGGGGAAATGGCACACGAGGAAAAATATAGATGGAAACTGGACAAAAAGTTTATCAAAATCAAAGATACAACACTTAAAAGAAAAACTTTATAAACTTTATCAAATTAAAATATATAAAAAGGTGACAAAACGATCCATCTTTATATTCTGAATATCCGACTGGAAGCTGTAGGGATATACTTCACATTTGAAAACAGTCGTTTGAATAAAACTCACTGAATAGACGAACCATCAAGCATTTTGTTTCTGCCTTTCCATTCTAAATTCATATATATGTATCTACATTTAAACATAACAATTTTAAATCCTATGTTTTTTTTTAAATTCGCCCCTGAGTTAATTTATTACACTTATTCTATACTTAGACACAGTCAACAACTAATATATAATAATAATAATGAATTTACATAAAAAGGGCACCGGAAAAAATGGCACCAGTAAAAATGGCAAAAGTGAGTAAATAGCTAAAAATGGCACGTTGACAACAAAAGTTAGGACCATTCGAGAAGTGCAGGTTAAACTCCCATTTCTCTAGTTTAAAATAGATCTAAGCCTCTCCTCCAAAAAAAATTAAATAAATATTTTTAATAGGCGCTTACACTGGTAGGGGTAGGAGCTAGTTTTCCTTTTTTTAAATACACTCACAGTCATCAATGCTTTCTGCATTGTGAAAATATCTGACTATCAAGAAATCAAGAATGATAGTAAATATACATTGAAACAATATAAGAATTCATATTTTATTTAATTCACTTAACTATAACAGATTTTTTTTTTAACCCAACTGGCCTAATAATAATATTAGATATATATGCAAAAATAAAATTCATATTTTATTTAGGTAATTTTTTATTGGTACCAAATTTTTCCATTAATTGAAATAATCTAAAAAAATATCCAAATTTATGTTATTAAAGTAATTTATTATCATATGTGATTAATTTATTATCATATGTGATTAATTTATTATTATATGTGATTAATTTATTATTATATGTGATTAATTTATTATACGTGATTAATTTATTATATATTATTAATTTATTATCATATGTGATTAATTTATTATATATTATTAATTTATTATCATATGTGATTAATTTATTATTATATGTGATTAAAGTAATTTAATGTTTTCCAATTTT
>NC_136502.1:21683674-21698674 GCF_053919585.1 Euprymna scolopes
TATATCTAATAAGAAACCATAGAAAATGAGTAATAATTTAATTTTGTACATTAATCTTAGTTTATTTTTGATTTTTAATCAGTCCATATGCGTGTCACGTAGGTAAAGGCACCAGCTTTGAATGAAAAAAAAACTGAAACAAATGCATGCGGATATTATGTTTTTTAAACAGTTCGCTTTTTGTAAGTAAAAAAAAATACTTGAGCTGAGATCGAAACCAAAACCTTTAGACATTGAGTCAAATACGATAACCATTACACCAGCTTGACATGACTTTCAAATAATATTTGCAAACCAACTGATACCTAACATAAGGAAGCTGTTATATTTCACAATCGCGCATGCACAGTCGTGAAACAGTTGAAGACAGATAAAAAATTTAGCGCCCTCTCATGAACCAATTTTTCAATTTTGACCTCTTGGCATCCCTTTTTTTCTGGATGAAAATGGATTAAAAAGTTTTCCACAAATTATGTAGTAAAACATTGCGTGTTTTGATATTGCCAACATTTTTAATTTTATATATATATCAGTTTAGGCTTCTTACCATGAGGTCCTGATTTCGAATCTTGCTAAATTCAGCCACTCTGATGAGTCGTAGACAACGAAACACGTGTCAATGGAAAATTATATTTTAAAAACAATAAATATGCCGCTCCCCATTTGGGGGTACCAAACTGATCAAAGGGAAAATTATTCCCAACTCGCATTTAAGTAAAAATGCACTTTCGTATAAATAATTGAATTCATTAAAAACGTCTCGCAAAAACAAAAACAAATAAAATAACATCTACGTAAAGCGTGATGTATCCAAATAGTCGGGCCAGATAGTCCAATGGGAAGAGCTTAGGCTTCTTACCATGAGATCCCGATTTCGAATCTTGCTAGATGTAGACGACGAAACATGTGTCAGTAGATAATTATATTTTAAAAACAATATATATATATATATATATATATATATATATATATATATATATATATATATATATATATAAAGAGTTTTCTAGGCCTGAAGACGTAATCACCCCAATAACGGGTGATTACAGAAACATATATGCACATATGTAGTCATCAATGTTGGTATAAATAAATTTAATATACCTGCTCTGTTCACTCAATGAGCACTTTTTGGTAGACACATATTGTTTCATTGGATGTACTTCTAGGAAACTAAACTCTACTGCCATAATATATATATATATATATATATATATATATATATATATATATATATATATATATATATATATAACTACTTCATTTACTCACATAAAATTAATATACGAAAGTATAGATTTATGCGTAAACTTTAAGTATTTACTTCAAAAGTGCTCAATACATAGGTAGAGCTAGTTATATAATATATATGGCGATTAAGCTACACTGAATATTCGGCGTTTCATCCACTATAGGATGACGAATCCTATAGTGGATGAAACGCCGAATATTCAGTGTAGCTTAATCGCCATATATATTTTATAAATTACTATATATATATATATATATATATATATATATATATATATATATATATATATAATAAAAATTACAATTAAATTTACCAAAATGATCCATAACATATTTTATTAACTGTTTGCTCATATATATATATATATATATATACGAGGGTAAATCAAAAAGTTTTAAGACAAGTGATATAAATTCAATCTAAATGAAAATAGAGCAACAAAACACGGTTTAATTGCACTACTGATTACTTAACAACAAATTTGACAAGTTACAGCATTCTAAATCTTTTATTCTTTTTTTCAGATAATATTTTATAATATTAACTTTTTGACAGTCCAAAATGAGCCAATTTGAATTTCGTGCAAACATTAAATTTCTAACAAAACTGGAATGGAAACCGACGGAAATCATTAAAGCTCTACAAAATGTTTATGGAGACTCGTCACCTTCTAGAGCTGTTGTTTATCGTTGGATCAGACGATTCAAGGATGGTAGGAATGATCTTCAAGATGACCAAAGAGAAGGTAGGCCTTCAACATCAAAAAATGCTCAAAACATCGAGCTTGTCAGTAATCTTGTTGAAGAAGATCGGAGAATAACAGTGAATGAGATTGCTAAGGAGCTTGACATTTCATTTGGGTCAACCTTTTCAATTCTGAAAGATCTTGGTCTGAGTAAGCTTTCTGCTCGTTGGGTGCCTAAAGCGTTGCAGCAGAATCAGTTGAATCTGAGATCAGATCTTTCATTGGCCCTTCTGACTAGAATTGAAGCAAATGAGGCAAACTTTTTTGAACGGGTCATAACCGATGATGAAACATGGATTTACCTGTACGATCCTGAAAGCAAAGTTCAGTCTAAACAATGGTTACCAAGAGGATCAGCAGGCCCTATCAAGTTCAAAGCAGAAAGGTCAGCTCAAAAAATAATGGCAACTGTTTTTTGGGATAAAGATGGAATCATTTTATTAGATTTTCTTGAAGGACAGAAAACTATCACCGCAAGCTATTACGAAGGAGTTTTGAGAAAGCTGAAGACGTCATTGGCTAAGAAACGACGAGGAAAGCTCCATCGTCAAATTCTGTTCCATCATGACAACGCTCCAGCACACACGGCCAAGACTGTAAGAACAATTTTACGCGAGTTTCGCTGGGAAATCCTTTCACACCCTCCCTATAGTCCTGATTTAGCGCCTAGTGATTTTTTCCTATTTCCAAAACTGAAGGAACATTTGAAAGGAATAAGATTTCAATCCATAAATGAAGCAAAGAAAGAGGTTGTGACCTGGTTCACTAGACAAGTTCCAGAATTTTATAAAGAAGGAATTTATCGATGGAAACATCGCTTACAGAAGTGTATTGAGTTAGGCGGATCGTATGTAGAAAAATAAAGTTTTCAACTTCCATAAATAAAGTTTTTCTTCAATTTGTCTCAGAACTTTTTGATTTACCCTCCTATATATATATATATATATATATATATATATATATATATATATATATATATATATATATATATATATATATATATATATATATATATATCCCTTTCACTTATTGTCATCCTTAACTGTATTGACGTGATAATGTAATGAACTACGAATGTAACTTTAATACTTACCTCTTTATTTTTTCTTATATGGCAATTCATTTTTAATACGGCATAATCACGTTGACACACCAGTTCTCATCAGATCACCAAAGTTAAGCAACATTGAGCCTGGTTAGTTACCGGATGGGTGACCATTTGGGAATTCTAAGCACTGAATATGCTCACCGCTTATCTCGGCATTTGTTTCCAGTCGCCTTGTACATACACTTCACTTGCCACTGGTATTTAACAATGTCGACACAGGAGAGGTGTGGTTGGAGATTACGCACCTCCTGCCATAAAAATTTCATGCGCAGGCACCCCTTCGTGAGTATCCATAGTCTGTCAAAGACTGAAGGAGCCTATATATATATATATATATATATATATATATATATATATATATATATATATATATATATATATGTATATATAGTGTAGTAAGTTATGAAACTATATATGGCAATTAAGCTACACAGAATATTAGTTTAATTGCCATATATATTTTCATAACTTACTACACTAAGCCTGACGAATTCTCATGAGAATGAAACGCGGAATATTCTGTGTAGCTTAATTACCATATACATTTTCATAACGTACTACCTAGCTCTACCTATGTATTGATCACTGAATACTAAAAATTTACATATAAAACTATCTTCGTATATTAATTTATGATTAAATGAAGTAATCATATATATATATATATATATATATATAGTTTTATATATTTTTAAAAACTATAATAAATATAAAGATTTTATGAGAACATAATAATGTAAATATATTTACTTATTTATATTTATTTTTTTAATATGATCTTTTTACATTATATGTTATTGTATTTTATTTCAATAAATGCATGACAAATAGTAAAAAAAAAATCTATATATATATAAAAGCGAAAATGTATGTATGTATGTTCGCTTTTTGTGTATGTCTGTAAGAGGCTTTTTTCACTGGACTTTTCGGTCAGTTCATTCCTTCTTAAAACTTTTTATATCATGTCTAAATGATAGTATATATGAGTTACGAACGGGGGTCGCCTGTCTGTTTAATTTGCCTGACTTTCACGCGCTATTTTTTCCAGATTTTTAGAGCGTCCCTTTCTTTCACTTTTCAGTATAAAATAAGCGAAAACTGGCTTGCAGCCGCGTCATGTTTCAAGGTCAAACATCATGCGACTTAAAGTTCTCGCACCTGTTAATTTCATTCCTCTTCTCTCGTGGCCGGGATGGCTAGGTCCCAGAGTTTTTTTCTATTTCGTTTCCATCTCTACGTCAAAGGTTCGGGGTTCAAGCCTACTTTCCTACTAAAACTTTTTTTTTCTTTTACATCTCCAAACACCCGGCCAACGTTTTTTTTGAAAACAGGGTTGTTTTGATCACCCACCCCCACAACACACACCTACAAACACCCGGGCCACGCCGAGTACCCCCCCGGTAATGTAATTATAAAAGTGACGTTAATATGAGAAATACAAACATACCTGAAGTTGTCAAATAAGTTTATTAATAAAGAAATTTCACACATTTTGAATAAAAATTATTCTTAGTTTTAAATTATACTTTAGTCCTTAAATAAAACTGTAATCGATAGTTTAAAGTTTTACAACAGACTTGTAAAAAATCTTTGAATGGCAATTCATTTTGTTTGACTGGTTATTATTAATTTCGAAGACAAGAATCTAAGTCAGACAACAAAATAGTAAAGAAATTAAAAAAGAAGGATTGTTATGAAAATAGCCTAGTTTAAAACCTCGGGCGACTAGTAATAACCTCCCCCTCAAAAGAAAAAGCGATGCCTGGGAAGATGACTCCAAGTGACCAAAAAGGACCTTTGCAAAGTCCAAGACAAAAGAGGATGTTTTTTTTCTACAGAGTTTAACAAATTCTTTCCAAAAATGACAAATTTGTATAATAATGGTCATTCGAAATGGCGGCCAGTTTTTAATGGTAATTTTTTAAGACTTAAAAGAACGTTTTACTATTTTATTTCATATTTTGATATATATATATATATATATATATATATATATATATATATATATATATATATATATATATATATATATATATATATAATTTAAAGTGACCAATTAATCGCATATAAAATGTGCTCAAAGTAGATGCGAATATAATGAAAAGTTAGTATGATTCTCGAATTTAAACATAAATAGCATTACATCTGGCAATATTTGATTCTAATTAACTAATTTGTTATCTTATTTCTATTACATTTTTTTTCAAGAAAATAATGTATATCATTTCAGTATTTTTCAAAAAGATACTTATTCCGGCTAGGTAGATTGTTAAGCTGAAGGCATAGTTCGTTTATGGCCTCTACAGCACTAGACGCTTACAAACTTAATGAACAGAAATTGTTACATGTGTCCGATTCCAGTCAAAAAAACATATTAAAAAGGAATATTAACATATTTTTTTATTTAAGACTTAATTATAATATAATGTTAAAGTAATATTGCAAGTAAGCTTTCTAATTACAAAATTGCTTTCTTTAGATTTATTATATTAAAACGTTTTTTTCTGAAATTAAAGACTAAAACTTTTGGAGTTAAAGCAGTCTTGCAGATATAAATGTACAATGTCTACTAAATAAATTATTACAAGTGAAAAAAGAAATTGAACCAAAAAAATAACTTTGTTTTTGTAACGTCTAAGAACATGCAATGTTAAATTATTATTATTTTTTTTTATTTTTATTTTACACAGTGATCACCACTTATCAAGGCCCGGAAGCCACTCAGGGATAAGGGTTATTGCAAGTACATAAAGTTAGTGAGGAGATTTGCTGAAGTGTTTACTTAAGGGGGCGGTTCATTAGGAATTTGTTAACATTGGACTTGAAGACATCCAAATTGTAGTCCAGAGGGAAGCAGGCAGACGGAACAGAGTTTCACAGGCGTGCAGTTCTAAGAAAGAAGCTTTGTTCATGGAATACGCGTTTTGATTTAGGCACAGATATAGAGTGGGGGAAATTTTTCACAGTGGATTCAGCTAGACGGGTGTTTCTCGTGAAAGATTGGCGAGGGGGGACCAGAGATTGGAGTTCAGACGAGCATCTGCCATGGAAATAACGATAAAACAAGGACAGGCTCGCAACGTCTCTTCTGTGGGAGAGAGGTTGCAGGGTAGAGAAAAGGGCATCCCCCACTAAGCCACGAAGTCTATTTTGTACTCTGTCAAGGCAGGATAGGCTGTTTTTAGCAGCTCCTGCCCAGATATGGCAACAGTACTCCATCCTTGGACGTACTTATTATTTTTATATTATTATTCGTTTTTAATTATTACAGAGGTAATTCTCTATTAAATATTATATTGTACCTAATATATAGTACTGATTTCAAAAGTTAAAAAATGACTTGCGAGCCATCAGATAGCATCGAAACCAGTACAGTTAGTGCTCCAGCTATATTCCCTACCGTTTGAGCAATCGACAGATTGACAAAAAAGATTTACAATTAAAGCACTTCAAGTTATGAATGAATTTGCACATGCACAAAAGCAATAGAAATATGTTGGGGAAATTGAAATGAACATTTTGCATTTCAACTTGATGACACATTATTTATTCATCCAAACAAAGATTTTACCTGTTATAAACCTTGAAATATCCTTTGTGTATGATTATTATTTCCTGTTAATTTCAGTGTCATGTGACCAGTAGTTTAAGAGTTTATTAGTTAAATATTTTCACACAGACACACATACATACATCTACTGTTTTATTTATATAGGTTTATACAAACGGTTCATCCAATGATTGTTGACATAAATGCAGGTGACATTTAAATATAATTGTTTATATCATTGTCTTATATTTAAAGCCAACACCCGTTTACAAAACTGGTAATGAGACGATTCCAATATTTTTCCTAATTACAATTACCGATTCTGTACTAAATTTCTGATTTTGATACAATTACAGATTCTGTAATAAAATCCCGATTCCGATACAATTACCGATTTCGATTCTTTATAAATCTCTAAATATTTAACAATAACGTTGTTATTTTTCCTGGTTACCATAAAAACATATGTCAAATGGGCATATATTTTCTCAAACGTAAAAAACAACATGTTTTAGGGGTGATCTATAGATTTTAGCTTTACTGGTTATTTTAAAATCAATAAATATTTATTATTTTATCATTATTACCAGCAGTGAAATATTTTGCTTTAAAGAAAATCAAATAAAAAAAAAAACATAATGAAAGGAATTATTTTTAGAATTGGAAAATAGGCACACATTTTTCCGATTCCGATACCAATTCTGATGCCTTCGAAATTCTCGATTTTCCTGATTCCTAATTATGATTACAATTAATCGCCCCAACATGATTGCAAATCCTTTAAAATTCTTGTCAAGCCGCTCACTTAAATTGTCAAATGGTCACCATTTAACTAATCGTTTCCAATCGTCTCAAGGTGTTGCTTATCACCAACCGACAGTGCTACTAATCCTTATCTTCAAATGACCTTCAAGAAGTGACTAATTAGTATAAAAAATATCAATTCTGGTTTGGAATTTTTGAGATATGGATTTGGAATATTAGGATTACTGTTCTCATCTTGGTTGTGTTTGCAACAATAACAACAAACCACTTCACCTTTTAGCTAGGAACAAAGTGTAGTATCTGTTCTGATTTTACACTTAGTATATTCTGTCCTCAATCAGTAAAGGAGAATTCTTTCTATACTGAGGCAATTTTAATTTTTTGTTCCGATCCAGAGTGTCCTTTTTTGGGGAGCTGGAATTTCTCCTACATTAAAAAACGACTTTGTGTCTTACTTTAACCTTATGGGGATGTATGTAAATATGAACAACAATGTATAATAGTCCGAATAACTAAACTAATGTCAAGTATTACGGTTTCAATGGAAAACATGAAGTTTTGGCTCGTCTCTTTAGTCTATTGGCTGCAACGAATTGGACGGGAAAATTATTGTTTGCCGTCAATCGTCCTAAAAACTTCAAAATGTGTCTACCACCAATGTCAATTGTGATAGGTTGTTTATGACATGAATAGGATCAGTTTTTAACGTCCTGATCTTAGCAGGCAGCATAAGCGAAATGGCAACAGACGATGTATCCATGGCACTACAACAGCTACCCCAAGTAGAGAGAATGAACGTCAGAAAACTGATACCAACTGCGTGACTTTTAGTCAGCAAAAGAGTTTGAGAGGTTGGGACATTGGCAGCGAGTGCACGACGTAATACGGCAAAAAAATAAGCATAAAAAAGAATAATGAAGCCTTCATCGCTTTAGATGTCAAGGAAAAAAGATTACACAGAGATACCTAGAGCCAGAGTAACGTGCCACAATTGTAGAAAGTTTGGCCACAGTGCTTCAGATTCAGGGAAACGGGCAAGGGAGAGCTTCTGCGCTGCAAGCTACCCCTACAACATAATGAGGGCGCAATACGGGCCTCTTCCTATAATAGAAGTGGTTGTGGATGATTCAGTAATGACCGCACTTGTTGATACTGGGTGTACCACCACTTTAATCAACTCCAAACTCATGAGTGGATGTGGTAGGAGGGGCATTCAGAAAACGTTTAACCTCAGCACTAGACAGGACTACGAAAAATGAATATATATATATATATATATATATATATATATATATATATATATATATATATATATATAGTGAAAGTGTGTGTATGTCTGTCTGACTCTGTGTGTGTCTGTCTGTGTACATTTCCCTTCGCAATAACTCTGTCAATTTTCAGTGTACAGACTCGAAATTTGATGTACAGGGTACTGAGATTTGGGAAAATCTTTGTAATCCGTTTTCGGCTAGAAATTTGGCGATTAAGGGGTCAAAGTTCAACGATTTTACCTATGAGAAGTCTACCAAACTCCTCCGACAATTTTGGGTCTAAACACTTGAAATTTTAGATATAGGTTCTTGGACATGGATCTAACTTAATAACTTGATTTGAGCCCAAAACAATAGATGTTAAGGGGTCATAATAGGGGCCAAAGTTTTAAAAAATTGACCTCTGTGGTCTCTACCAAATTATTCAGACAATTTCTGGCTAAACATTTTAAATTTTACATAAAGGGTATTCAGAGATAGGGCAAGCTTTTTAATCGGTTTGGATCGAAAATTTGAGCTACCAATATATAAATGTATGTATGTTTGCATGTCTGCCTAAAACTTTCGACAGATGCGATGGATTTTAACAAGATTAGTATCGTTTTGAAGCTCGACTCTTCAGACGACAAATATTGAAAAATTGACTAAAAACATTTATTCCTTCACCCACAACTGGGAACTTTTCTACAGGGAGGGGTCGACTTTTTCGCTGATGTTTATGGAATTCATCCCTTCTTTTCGATTGACTAGCCTTAATTTTAAACCTTCGCCACTTCCGGTTTGGCGGTAGACGTAACGGCAAAGACGTGACGTTTTGTTTTTTTTCGTGTTCTTTTCCTTCTTTGCGGTACAGGTTCGAGCCTGCCTACTACCACATTTTTTTTTCGCTCAACACACAACTCCAAACAACGCCGGGCACCCAGGCTAGTAAATTATAAATAACACTTTTTGTTTACCTGCAGACACCCGTGTTTCATGCTTTCGCAATTATCAGTGCAGGAAGTGAACGGAAATTTACTTGACTAGGATGAAAACATTGCCTTCATTAATTGAAACGTTAATTTTATGTGTAGTAGTCAAGAATGCCAGGATCGGGTAGAACGGCACACTTAATTTGGCTTCACCTCAAAGTACAAAGATGGCCATTAAGATTCTAAATATGTTAGATGACTACTACATAGTTTTATTTTTTTTATTGAAAAGCAAATTCTTTAAAGGGTCTTAAATTTAGCAAGGTTTTGTAGCCTTTTCAGGAGTCCATTAAAATCTGTCATCTAGCTTTTTTATAAATCAATTTCTTTTAGAATTATATATATATATATATATATATATATATATATATATATATATATATATATATATATATATATATATCATTTTATTTAAGTTTTTCATTTATTTATATCTTTAATCAGCTTTTTATTAGCGTCGACTCATCGTGTCACAGTTAGATGTTCAAAAAAAGAAATCTTTTTTTTTTCTTTTTCTTTCACCAATAAAATGGCGGCGTATAAACACACCATCATATGCACCGTTTTTTTTTTTGTTGCTACAAAATTAAACAAAACAATTATTATGGTTTTCTGTTCGCTTTCTTAGCCCTCTTTTGTAGACTTGATGTCGTCTTGCCTCCTTGTTCAGCTTTATTTCTTGTTTCTTCCTATCAGCAGTTACATTGTGCAACGTCTTTTATTTTCTCCATTATCTACCTATGCCCAAGACACTCGCTTCATCTTCATCCTGACAAATCTCAAATGCATACCCACATACATGCAAACTCTTCTTGCCTGCAATTTCCCCATTCGTTCCCAAACTTTTCTTTTTTATATTTTATCAATTTTTTCTTTTTACATTTCATTCACGGTTTCTTACATAGACTTAAATATACTATTTTCCATAGCTAATATCAATAGTATTTACATATAAAAATCTCGATAAACTTATAATCTTTGTCTATTTGTTTTTTTTTTGCAAATCTCTCCAGTTTCCAATATAGACCCTACCTCTGTAACTATATATATTCTGAAGGTACAGTTATGAGATAAATCAATTTCATTGCTTTTCATGGAAATCACTCCAGACAAAGCATGAAGCCACTTGATAAAAGAAGCTAAAAAGAATGAGAGATGATTATCTCAAAGACAGAAGATGCCTATTGGCTTTAGTCTTGAAAAAGAAAAAAAGGTTATGGACGGGAATTCCACAAGCCTGCAGTTCTTGAAAAGAAGGTGGTTTCCCTCTATCGAGCTAGAAGACTACTCACACCTGAGAGTCTCCTGTACCTCTACAAAGCCACCATTCGCCCATGCATGGAGTATTGTTGCCACATCTGGGCTGGTGCATCTACCACTAGTCTCTTCCTCTTAGATAAGTTGGAAAAAGAGTTGTCAATCTAATCGGTCCCACTTTATCAACTAAGCTCCAGCCCCTGTCCCATCGCCACAATGCTGCATCACTGTGCCTGTTTTACAAATATTTTAATGGAATGTGTTCTGATGAACTCGTTTCACTTGTACCTCCTCGACGTACATATCCCCGACAAACCCGCCTTGCAACAAGATCACACCCCTTCACTGTTGTTGTTCCTAAATATCAGAAAGTTTTCTATTCTATTAGTTTCTTCCCTCGAACAGCTAGACTTTGGAATTCCCTTCCTGCTGCCGCATCCCTGGCTGTACTGATATGCAGAAGTTTAAGTGTAACATAAACAAATATCTTGTTAATCTTTCCTAGACGTGGCGCCAAATAGTAGCCCCTTACGTCCAAGTGACGACATGCTTTGTAAGGGGTGAACATGAGTAAAAGAAAAAAACATTTTAAATAAAAGATATGGAGACCACTAGACCAATGAGTCAACTAAACTGAAGCAAACTAAGAAGAGGATAAATCAGACAATTCTTGAGAACACACGTCTTAATAATATGTATAGAAAAGACTGAGACTAGCAGGTGTCTGATAGAGAGGTTGCAGAGAAGAAGAAAAGATGCAGACCAATCAACTCGCAGAAACGTTCCTTTACCTTATCAAGAACCATCAAATGGAACAGAGATTAATCAGTCTAAATACAACAACAGTCGATGCCTTCATTCAGTCTCTAAAGACAAAGGATACCCCCTGTAGGGGCAGCTGCACATGTAATTGTGAGGCATAGGTTGCGCAATCTCCAACCACACCTATTCTGAATCGGCACTGCTTGAGTCCAGTGGCAAAGAGAAATCCAGAACAACTGGAAACAATGCCGAGATAAGCGGAGATTACATATAGCACCTAGAAATCCCAAATGGGCACCCATTTAGTACTGACCAGGTTCAACGTTACTTAACTTCGGTGATCCAATGGGAACCGGTATGTCAACGTGATTATGCCGTATATGACAACAGTATTCCATGTAACATAGTCTGATAGTATATTTGTAGCAATAGAGACTAACCTTGGGTGTGAGAAGGTGTTTAGAGTGATAGCGAGAACTGATTTTATGAGATGCAGAAAGAGTAATAACCAAGACAAAACACAATGGTATAATTAACAAAAATATAGAAGTACACATCATGATTCTGGGGCCATAACTGCCACGAATTGCTACCCGACGTTTAGATATAAGTGTATTTGTTGCTTTTCGGTAAGTCTATTATTCTTGAAATAGGTAGATCAGCTTACCCTATAGCACGTATAAAAAGAAAATCACAAAGAAAATACAATTGTCAGAAATAAACTGAATCTCCCTGTAGCACAAAAAACATGCAAACATACATACATGAATGTATTAATATTTGTAAATAAGGATTTTATCAAAGCGAAATAAGTATTTACAGATAAAATAGTTCTCAAAAATATTAACTTGTTGAAAAAAATATTAGAACATAAACAAAACACGTAACGAAGGTAGATCATCCGATTTGTGTTTTGGTTACGTGGTGTTAATGATGTAACGAGATAGGTTGGTGATATATGTAATCAATTAGTTTAGAGTTCGGAGCTAGATTGAAAAAGTCAGGCAAGTTAACATGAAAGATATTGTCTCCGCGCTTTGGAAGCTGGAAGAAACGCAACTTTAGCATAATGTAGAAAATGACAACGCCTTGCATCTCCGATGGGAAGTCAAGAGTAAATTATATCAAATATATAACCTATTGCTGTTTGGTTTTCTTCGGATGGAGATGAACTTGAATAATGAGAAGAGACGAGAACACAACGGAGGAAAGTATGTTCTTTGCCTGTGCGTTACAGAGATTGAATGTTAATGAACTGTTTTATTATATGCGAAACACACACACACACACACACACACACACACACACCTATATACAACAATAGAAGAACAGGTTATATACTGCATACTGTATATATATATATATATATATATATATATATATATATATATATATATATATATATATATATGTTAGTACGTCTTGAGCACTTTTGAAGTAAATACTTAAAGTTTACGCATAAATCTATAATTTCGTATATTAATTTTATGTGAGTAAATGAAGTAGTTATATATATATATATATATATATATATATATATATATCATAATATTAAAGAGAATCAGTTAAATAGACGCTAGAACGTAAAAGATTTGGTAACACGAGCATCAGTTGATACTACACAAAACTGTCATGAAGAGGCAATGCAGAAAAACCATCTCCATAAGAGGGAAATGATTCCCATAAAATATCAAATAATAAGAATAATAAAAAAGATGATGTAGTGTTATCAGTTTAGGATAAAATCGACAACGGTTTCTTATTTAATCTTGGAAAACAATGTGTCTCCCTGCTAGTTGAATGATAAAAATAAAGCCACTTTTATAATTTAGAGAAAGGTAGACATTTTACAGGTAGACACCTACTTGTTTTACCTACACAATACTTGGCAACATATTCCGCTTTTAAAAGATGACAAATGAACATACAGAAAGAAAATGGCGGCAATTATGCAAATTCTGAGAAGTTTTGGTTTCTTTTTTTCCCCTCTCATATTTTATAGACGAATGATAAAGAATTCTATTTATTTGTAAATTTCTTTAGATTTTAGAAAGCAGAAAGGAAATTGTTTAACATAATCAATAAAAGTAGAACATGAATAGTTCTAGATAGACACAAGACAGATACATCGACGAAACAAGATGAATAGTAATAAGTTGATATAAAGAGAGAGGTATGAATACACAAAGGCAGTTAAGGTATAACTAATCTGCTATGGAGCTGTAAATATGATGAATCTTTGTAGAAGAAACAGACATATAAATAAACTGATAAACATTTAATGCTACTAAGAATAAGCCACTTTCCTTTAACAATTAATAAGAAATCTTTACAATCACTGACATGGCCAGTAGCATTCATCCCGAGAGTCAACCATCGGTTAAAACATTGTGGAAATAACACTCAAGATAATAACAGTGGCCAAATAATCGAAATAATACGAAAACACATTTGATTGCATATTGCATATCATTACAGTGCATTATAATGAATGAAACAAAAATTATTTTCTTCCTCCCAAAATAGATTTTTGAAAAATAAATTTAAATTAAGTTTGCAGAAAATTTGTTTATTGTAAAATGTTCGGGTGCTTATGCACTTTTGTTATCGCGTTATTTTTTTAAATAGTATTTTCAAGTTAAATTCAAGTTTTACGATATCTTGTTTTTATTATATTAAATTGTTAAATGGTGTAGAGAATAGTTAGAAAACACCCTCCCCTCTCTATATCAAGAATGGTTTTCTAAATAATAACGTTATTATTTCAGCACGCTAACAAAAGTGCATAAGTATTAATATGTAATATAATTGGTCATATAATGACGTCATTTTTTTTAAACAAGCAACCGGAAGTAGCTGTTTGGCTGCTTATTCATAAAGAACTGTAAAGTCATAACCAATCAACATTAAGCATTAACAATACTCATGGAATGTGTTCAAACAGAATTCAGCTTGCATAACACCGCAAAGACTTTCATTAGTAATACTAAAGAAGTCCAGTGTTTAATATCTTTTTTTTCTTTACTAGGGAAGTCATCACTTATCAAGACCCAAGGGCCATTTGAGAATAAGGATTAATAAGTGCCAGGTAGACCGAGTAGGTTTGATTATCTTAGAAGATGGCTCAACAAGAACTTGTTTTATTTTGTTTTTGTTTTTTTACAAGGTGGTCACCACTTATCAAGGCACGGAAGCCACTCAGGGATAAGGGTTATTGTAAGTACAGTACGTTAGTGTGGATATTTTAGAGTGTCTACTAAAGGGGGCGGTTCATCAGAAATTTGTTTACGTTGGACTTGAAGACATCCAAGTTGTAGTC
>NC_136502.1:21703674-21736174 GCF_053919585.1 Euprymna scolopes
CCTCTTTTTATTTGGACCTCTGTATTTATTTATTTATTTACTTATTATTTTATTTATTTTATATATATGTATATATATATATATATATATATATATATATATATATATCGGAAGAAATAGGAAAAAAGTGAACGTAAGATAAATAAGGTAAATGAATAAGATTGAAAAAAGAAAAACAATGAAAGATATATATATATATATATACATATATATATATATATATGTATATGTATTATTCATCTGTTTTCCTTTCTATCTTTCAATCTTATTCATTAGACTTATTTATCTTATTTTCTCTTTATTTCTATTTCTTTCGATTTTATTAATTGTTCATAATTTATCCATTTTTCTTTTTCTTTCATTTTCCATTTTCTTTATTTCATCTATTTTTCATAATTTCTCCCGTTTTCTCTGTCTCTCGCTTCCAGTTTTTCTTTCTTTTTATTCATAATTTGTCGCGTTTTTCTTTCGATCTCATTCAGTTTTCATACTTTACCTTTTTCTTCATTTTTTTTCTTACAAACTTCTTTATTATTCATCTAATTCTAATTGTTCGTTTTCTTTCATTCTTTTCTTTTCTGTTTTTTAACCATAGTAAGTATTATAATTTTTTTTTCAATCTCATTCATTATTCATACATGTTCTTATTTTTTTCTATTTTTACTTATTCAAAACTTTCATTCAATTACTTTCTTTCTTTGTCCTTATTTTTAGTTCATTTTAAGTATCTGTTTTATTTTCGGACTTTTCCCTGTTTTCCGTGCATTAATTTCACTTGCTTCTCAACCATAAAACGAGGAACTAAGAATAAACAGGCGACAAAAGATATACTTAAATAAAAAAACACACAAATAAAGTTATAAATAAATAAAACAGGTAAAATATAATAAGGAGATAAAAACAAACACGACATAAAACAGATAAGGAAAAAAAAAAACGCAATAAGACGCAAGTCTTGGAATGTTCAGTTTTACCGTTTTCTCTCGTCTGATTACTTTCTGCTGACATTCTTCCAGAATATATTAGGGCCATTATTATCACTTATTTAACGCCTTGTACGCAGCATTCATGGTCGTACAAAGACCACAAAACTTCATTTTCAAAATGGCGACACAATTTCTTCCCTCGTTTTATTTGCATAACTTCTTTTTTCCTTGCACATTTTTTGTTGTTGTCGTTTCTTTATTTCCAGAGAATTCTTTTCAGCAAAACCAAACTGGAATGTTTATTGAAGAATTATTTCACCATGAGAAAACATTAAAATTATTCTTGCATGGTGAAAAGAGCGAGAAAGGCATTTGTTTGTTGTTTTATTATTGCTACTACTACTACTACTACTACTACTACTACTATTAGTTATTTTTTAAAATTTATTTCATTTATTCATTTATTTATTTTTTCGCTTCGAACAATACTCATGTCTTCACAGTTGTGGACCTATATTTTTCAACGAACCCTGAAGCTTGTATTTTTAAATACTATTTGTCGAAATTGAAAAGGCTATGACCCCTCTATCTGTTTGACGGTATATCCGTCTGTCTGCGATTATTCAATACCGGAGCTATTATTAAATAGTACGGACCCTACGACAGTAAGTAGCGATTAAGTTAGTTAGTGTGATTATTGATAAAAATCACTTTAGTACATTCGTTTTTGTTACGACTCATAATAACTTCTTAAATGTAAAAGGTTTGATTGCTTTAGTTTTACGGCATATCAACCAGTTTCAGATTATGCCAAATCAGGTCATTTTAATAAAAGGTTTCTATGCATCAAGTTCTTTATATCTTCAAATATTTATCCATCGCGTTTGCTTTTTTTTTGTTTTCTTTTATGGCATATCAGGCCCTTTCGGATTATTTAAGAAACGTTTGTTCACATTATTTGGATTCTTCAGACTACTGTTCTCATCTTGAGTGTTATTTTCAATACGTTTCGATCGATATAATCTCCAACCTTCAACAGGTTGTATGTTGTCAATACGGGAATCTTTCTGTTGAACTCAGGAATATGTACAGAATTTCGAATGGAACTATTTATTCAATCCATGGGAGCAGCATGATATCGTTTCCGTCACCTATGACTAGATAGAAGTACTAAGTAATTCATAATTGTATTTTTTTAGTGTCGCCCGCACCAAGGATTGAACTTTCAACCTTCATAAGAGTGTAAATTAGGTCATTTTGATAACAGGTTTTATGCTTCAAATATTTAATCATCGTGTTTGGTTTGGTTGTTTTGTAGGAAAAATTGTTGCCTTTGCTTTCAGTTTTGCAGAACATGATTGAGTTTTACGAAAGAGAAAGAAAAATACAACAACATTAATATTTGGTGCATTTTAGGTCAGAAAGTTAGTATCTTCTCACAGCCTGATCTGAGAGCACCAAAAATCGAAATTTGTGAAGATATTCTTGTCAATGAATAGCTCAGTGTTTAACAACATGGATAGACGGCGTGGGTGTGCCGAGTTCGAATCCAGTTCGTTCCACAAAAATGCTTCCATCAAATCCACGCTTAACCTTGTGTCTCACCTCCTGCAAAAGAAGGTAAATAAAATAAATATATTCAAGAACGTAAGCAAAAGCTAAACTATTGACAATCATAACTTGCTTGAAGAAGGCTTCATCTCTGCAGACGGTCTCAAGTAATTCTTCACATAAAACAGCCGTGGCAGTGAAACATTACGTGACATATGGATCGTGTTTGTCCCGCCTCACCATCTGCGAAAGACGAGGTTGAAATTGTTTGGATATTTTTTTATCGAGTTCGTTTGTAAATCCATTTTTACTTAAAATACCGCCCTCTCTAATAAGGACCAATGTGTAATTATTTGTATATTTATCTCTATTTATATAAAATTATGCATGTGTACATGTTTATATACAAAATTATGTAAATGTTTATGTACAAAGTCAGACATGCGTATATGTTTATACATAAAGTAATGCGTGTATATATTTATATATAAAGTAATGTATGTGTATATGTTTATATACAAAGTAATCTAGGCATTGTTTCCAATCGTCCAGAACTCCCACTCGCCATTGGTATTTAAAAACGCTGATTCAGGCGAGGTGTGGTTGAAATTGGGCAACTCTTGCCACAAAAATTCCATTCGCAGGAACCCTTACAGTGAGTATCCAGAGTCTGTCAAGACTGAAGAAAGCTTCTATATAAAGTTATGTATTATGTATGAAGTTATGTATGCGTTTGTGTATAAAGTTATGTATGCGTATATGTTTATATATAAAGTAATGGTTATGTATATGTTTATGTATAAAGTTGTGTATGTGTTTATGTTTTTATATGAAGCCATGTATGTGTATATGTGTATATACAATGTATGCGTATATGTGTATATTGTTCGAACATGTTTTCCCTCATATATACACACCCACACGTACGCACGCACATACGCACACACACGCACGCATATACACAGCCTCATACACACACTCACATACACACACATCCGAGCTGTGACGTCACTTCCTTTTAAGTGAAAACCAGACATGCGCACTCAGAACATTAACTCCAGTATAAACGTCAACAAAACCTGTTAACTTCCCTTTCTCGTCTGGACCAGCGTTCGACCTGTTGAGTCGACGAACCGACCGCGGCTCTAACTCTATCTCTCCTTTCGTTTTGGCCCATCGACACAGACATGTGCGCGACGTTCTACTGAGCTTAACCCTTTCTTTCTACAGACGGATTGCTACTTCGCGTTTCTCTATTATATTCCCCCTTTCCTTCTACGCGCATAGTCGTCAACGGCTGAATGAACACGTGTACACCGAAGACTTTCATTTCTCAAAAGAAAATAAACGACATGTTTATTTTATTCCAGCATTTGAGTTTTTTGTTTCCTTCATTCAATTCGTTTCATTATTTTTTTCTTGTAGCGAGTTAGGGTATTTTATATCCTGGTCCGCAACAATATATAAAGTTATGTATGTGTATATTTTATGTGTAAATTTATGTATGTATATATGTCTATATATAAAGTTAGTTGTGTGTATGTGTTCATACATAACGTGTGTGTAAATTTTTATATATAAAGTTATGCATGTGTACATTTTACATATATGTGTATATGTTTATATGTTTTTATGTATAAAGTTATGTATGTGTATATTTTTATGTCTCAAGTCATGTATGCGTATAAATGTTTATATATAATGTTTTGTATATGGCTGTGTCTATATATAAAGTTATGTATGTGTATATTTTTATGTCTCAAGTCATGTATGCGTATATATGTTTATATATAATGTTTTGTATATGGCTGTGTCTATATATAAAGTTATGCATGTGTATATTTTATGTCTAACGTTATACATGTGTATATTTTGATATATAAAGTTATGTATGTGTATATTGTTAGGTGTAATTTATATATGTTTATATGCAAAGTTATGTATGTGTATATTTTTATGTCTAAACGTTGTTATGTGTATATTTTTTATTTATGAAATTATGAATGTGTATATGTTTATGTATGAAGTTATGTATGTGTACATGTTTATATATAAAGTTATGAATATGTATATGTTTATGTATGAAGATATGAATGTGTACATGTTTATATATAAAGTTATTTATGCGTATATGATTATATATAAAGTTATGCATGTATATATTTTATGTATAAAGTTATGTATGTGTATATTTTTATGTATAAAGAAATATATGTATATATGTTTATATATAAAGTTATATATGTGTATATGTTTATGTACAAAGTTATGTATGTGTATATTTTTATGTATAAAGTAATAGTTGTGTATTTTTATGCATAAAGTTATGTATGTGTATATGTTTATGTATAAAGCTATATGTGTGGATTTTCATGCACAAAGTTATGTATGTGTGTATTTTTATGTATAAAGTTATGTAAAGCGTATGTGTTTATGTAAAAAAATTATATGTATGTATATGTTTATGCATAAAGTTATGTAGATGTGTATGTTTATACATAAAGTAATGTTCGTGTGTATTTTTTTATATAAAATAATGTATATGAGTATGTTTACATATAAAGTAATGTATGTGTATATGTTTATGCATACAGTTATGTATGTGTATATGATTATAGATGAAGTATTTTATGTGTATATGTTTATATATAAAGTAATATATGTGTATATGTTTTCTGTATTAAGTTATTTGAGTGTATTTTTTTTATATATAAAGTTATGTATGTGTATATGTTTATATATAATGTCCTGTATTTGTATATATTTATATATAAAGTTATGTCTGTTTATATGTATGTATATAAAGTTCTGTATGTGGATATGTTTATGTATAAAGTTATATGTGTATATGCTTATATAATGTTACGTCATCAACGATCTGATCCCCATCTGGCATCAATTGAAATGGATGGCTCTCGTCTAGGAGAAGCCCGATGATTTGACAAGCTTCTGGGCTTGACCTTCACTCCTGATCTGAAATGGAACACATACATCAAGTCTGTTGCCAAGGTCGCTTGAAAGATGGTGGGATCGTTCTACCGCTCCAGAAGATATCTCACTACTGATGCAATTCTCTATCTGTATAAAAGCCAAGTACGTCCAAGGGTGGAATACTGCTGCCATATCTGGGCAGGAGCTGCTAAAAGCAGCCTATCCTGCCTTGACAGAGTACAAAATAGACTTCGTGGCTTAGTGAGGGATGTCCTTTTCTCTTCCCTGCAACCTCTCTCCCACAGAAGAGACGTTGCAAACCTATATTTGTTTTATCGTTATTTCCATGGCAGGTGCTCGTCTGAACTCCAATCTCTAGTCCCCCCTCGCAAATCTTTTACAAAAAACACCCGTCTAGCTGAATCCACTGTCAAAAACTTTCCCCACTTTTTATCTATGCCTTAATCAGAACGTAAATTCCTTGAACAAAGCTTCTTTCTTAGAACTGCACGCCTGTGGAACTCTGTTCCGTCTGCTTGCTTCCCTCCTGACTACAACTTGGATGTCTTCAAGTCCAACGTAAACAAATTCCTGATGAACCGCCCCCTTTAATAGACACTTTAAATATCCACACTAACGTAATGTACTTACAATAACCCTTATCCCTGAGTGGCTTCCAGGCCTTGATAAGTGGTGACCACCTTGTAAAAAAAAATGTGTTTGTTTAGTTTATGTATAAAGTCATACATATGTATATTTATATATAAAATTAAGCGTGTGAATATGTTTATGTATAAAGTTATGTATGTGTATATTTTCATATATAAAGTAATGTATGTTCATTTTTCATATATAAAATGAAAAGGAAAACCTAAAATAAATGGTAATCCACGTTTCGTTCCTATTTTAGAGGACATCATCAGGATTTAGTTAAAAATGCTGAGGAAACGGGTTACAGGCCACATGTAAGTGAAGAGGGAAGGAACTTTAGGTTCTTTCTTACTCCTGGAAAAGAATTAATAAATGTACGTGTAGGGAGGTTGGATTATTCTATGTCTGAAATTTAAAGCTTAAGTAATCTTCAGATGAAATTGAAATCATGGAAATCGTGTTAATTGGAACTATGGATGAAATTTAATGCAAATCTGAAATATTTGAATTTTAAAATGGAAGTTAGTTTTTATTCATATTTTACTAAAATCCTAATACAAATCTCCAAAGAAACAAACATTTGGAAAAATATTTATTAATTAAAGCCTAATACTTATTGTTAACATGTCAAACAATTAGAGATATTTGAATTTTTATGAAAGATTTACTCCTATTAGATGAATTAAAACTAAATATAGCTCATATGTAGACACTTCACACCTAGCAGCCCTGTTCTTAAATTTCTAATGACTGAGTAATAAGAATGCAAGTGAATTTTGTACACACAAATATGCATAAACATATACATATACATTACTTTATTAATCAACATATACACATACATTACTTTATATAAACATATGCACACACATACCTTTATATACAAACATATACACATATATTACTTTATATATAAACATATACACATAAATTACTTTATATATAAACATACACACATACATAACTTTATACATAAGCATATACACATACATTACTTTATATATAAACATATACACATACATTACTTTATATGTAAACATATACACATACATTACTTTATATATAAACTAACGGGGTACCTGGCGTTGCCCGGGTGTTTGGAGGTGAGTTTGCTCTTAAATAAAAAAGAAACCGGGGAGGGGGGGTAGGATAACCCGAAGCCCTGAGGCGAAGTTTGAAAATAAAATGGGGAAAAAAACATAAACCGTTCGGCCAGCCAGAATGAGTTACTGAAAGATGTTTGAATTTATTTAAGTAAGAACCAAATTGACAGGTGCCCGCACGTTACGAGCGTTACGACGACGACGACGTAAGCAATAGCTATTCAGCAAATGAGGTCAATGACCAGATTTGTTTGTTATAAGCCAAGTAAAAAAAAGAAAACATAAAAACGAACGTTAAAACTTAAGCGGGGGGGGGGGGTAATCAAAACATCGAAAAAGAAACACAAAAAAAAACTAACGTGAGGCAAACGAACGATGTTCAATGTAAAAATCGAAAAAACAAAAAAGAAAACAGAAAAACGAACGTTAAAACAAAAAAAAAACACGTGAAAATGTCTTAAATAAGCCTGTTTCGATATTAAAATTTAAAAAATCGATGGGTACCCAGGTGATTTTGGGTGTCGCTAAAAATAACCGAAGTAAAAAAATAAAACAGAAAAGCGAACGTTACGTGAAAAATGGCTTAAATAACACTGGTTCAATATTTAAATTAAAAAAAATCGAAAAAAAAGACATCTTACAAGGGATTCGAACCCAAAACGTTTAAATAACGAACCAACGCGCTAACCAACTGAGCTAACACGACGTACATGAAATGTAGTCAGTTCTTTAACTATTTAAAGTAAATCAGGTCATGACGTTATCTGACGCATGAGTAGAACCGGCCGTCGTCACGAGAGGACCGTTTTTGTTGACCCCTCCCTTGCGAAAATTGTCGATTTCGGGGTGAAAAAATGAACGTTTTTAGCCAATTTTTCGATATTTTTCGTGCGAAGGATGGAGCTTCAATATGATACAGAGTTTGTGAATTTTTGTTGTGTCTGTCGAAAGTTTTTAGCAGACAAACAAACATACACATATAATACATACATACATTTTCGCTTATATATATATATGCCCACACATAACTTTATATACAAACATATACACATATATTACTTTATATATAAACATATACACATAAATTGCTTTATATTTAAGCATACATAACTTTATATATAAGTATATGCATATAAATTACTTTATATATAAACATATACAACTACATTACTTTATATTTAAACATATACACATAAATTACTTTATATATAAACATATACACATATATTACTTTATATTTAAACATATACACGTAAATTACTTTATATATAGACATATGCACATATATTACTTTATATTTAAACATATACACATACATTACTTTATATATAAACATATACATATAAATTACTTTATATGTAAACACATACACATAAATTACTTTATATATAAACATATACACATAAATTACTTTATATGTAAACATATACACATAAATTACTTTATATGTAAACATATACACATAAATTACTTTATATGTAAACATATACACATATATTACTTTATATGTAAACATATACACATATATTACTTTATATTAAAACATATACACATACATTACTTTATATATAAATATATACACATACATTACTTTATATGTAAACATATACACATATATTACTTTATATTTAAACATATACACATCAATTACTTTATATATAAACATATACACATACATTACTTTATATGTAAACATATACGCATACATTACTTTATATATAAGTATATACACTTGTATAACTTTATAAATAAACATATCCACTTATAGAACTGAATAAAAACTACGTAATGTATTTTGATGAAAACTTGGTTTGTTTTCTTATCTTTCTCCTAATTCTTTTTTGTCAAAAATACTATTATTAACCAATACTTTTTCTTATATTTAAAACGAGAAAAAAAAGTCTCCCATGAAATTGAAGATTTCCCAAATTATATTTGCATATTATCTGAACACAAAAACATGCGGCTTTTTTTTCTTGTAAAGTATGCATTACTTCTAGCTAGTCTAAACTTAATACATAACCCTAAAGGAATTACTTCTTAACCAAATTTTTAAACGAGTTAAAAATAACCAGACATTTTCAATTTGATAAAAGTTCCATTATAGCATATTTATTATGAGGTTGAGCTGGAACGGTCGAACATCCCAACTCGACCTAGGTAAAGGCAAAAAGTATCCATGCATTAACATGGGAGGGAAGACTATCTCCAAGTACTATCCTAAGCTGGGAATGGGGCAACGGACTTATACTAAGTAGATATTAATAAGTCCTTCTCACCTTTTTTTTATTTTATTTTATTTTATTTTAGTTTTTTTTTTCTCAATGGAGAGTAGATAATGCATGTGGATGTGTTATCGGCAGCTCCAGTAACTCTTGTTTCTCCTTTTTTGTCCTTTAGTCCTCATTTCCAATGAGTGATTTTTCTGACAAAGGGTGAAGAAAAAGCTGCTTTCCAGATCGGTAGTACTTTGTAAACACTAGCCTGAGATGTCGGAAAATTTCTGTTTCTATGTCTATCCTTGTGGTCATGTCACTAGTAAGGGTGCTGGAGGTAAACGTTTCATCTGGGCTGACGTTACCTGCCTGATAGTCAGGGACCTGAACCTTGGATTAACCACTAAGGAGGCTGTCCTATCAGCAGGTGCAAAGTACCGGGGCTGCTGTATTGCCATTTGGTGAATGGATTCTGGACCATACAGTAGTTTCTGGTAGGGCCTCTCGATGCCATACTAGTGGGTAATTGTTACGGATTTACCTTATCATGTGCTACAAAAAAAAATTTCTTGTCTTTTTCTCCCTTATTTTCCCTCTCTGTCCTGCTCCAACCAAGTCTACCGACCTGCTCCACAAACCCCAAAACCTCAACAATCATGATAAATCTCGAAAAAAGAAACACAAATAAACCTAGAACCCCATCCTTCAACGTAGACCCCTACTACCAGGTCTCCTTCTCCAATATCAGGGGTCTACATTCCAACCTTCCAGAGGTTGAAACACAATTACAAGAGACGAAACCGGACATATTCTTTCTAAGTAAAACTGGCATAGGGCCAACCACTTCTCTAGACAAAATCATAATTAAAGGATACTCTCTTAACATCTAAATCTGACCCCCAAGATCGCCATGGGCATGGAATATGTGCCTACATCAAAGATGGCTTTCCATGTGGTAGGGATATCTCAAGAGAAGACTCTAATTTACCTTATATGTGCTTCTGGGTTGCACTAGCTTACACCAGTGCATTTATATTTGCCCTCTATCACCCCCACAACAGTGGGGTTACTATCTTTAAGAGCATATCTGAGAAAATTGACCACATCCTGTCAGCTCATCCTTCGGCTAACATTCACATTTGCGGGGACTTCAATGTCCATAATGTGAAATGGCTGACCCACTCAAATAAAACCGATGATGAGGGGAGATTTTGTCATGATTTTGCCATTGCCTATGACCTCACTCAGATTGTTCACAAACCCACCTGTGTGCTCGATACTACCGGTCAATATGCAAGCCTTCTAGAGCTTTTCCTCACAACTTCCCCTGAGCTGTGTTCATGTTCCGTTTTATCTCCTCTGGGATCCTCTGACCACTCTGTTGTAGCAGTTAAGATAAAAATGAAATGTAATAAGTCTTCAGACGTACCTCTCCACCGTACTGTATATCGATACTCTATGGCTGACTGGGATAGCTTTCATACATTCATATCTGACCTACATCTGCATTCCATGTTTAAAAAGGATGTGTCTTCTATAGTATTAGACTTGACCGAATGGTTAATTGTAGGCATAGACCGATTCATACTATCCAAAAAATTCCAACAAAAACCTAACAGCCATCCATGGTTCTCCCCTGAATGTGCTGCTGCCATCGTGCACAGAAACCACTTTTTCCATAGCTACCAGCGTAATAGATGTACTGAGACAAAAACTGCTTTCAGGACTACCATCAACCACTGTAAAAGAGTAATAAAACATGCAAGAGAGCTATATGCTCAGTCTGTTAAATCCAAAGTAACTGAGCAGCGGCTTCGTTCCCACCAGTTCTGGCAAATAGCAAACAGGATCTTGAACAGAAGCGTGCGTTCTATCCCAACTATCATCAATGGACCAGAGGTCATCTCGTCAGCATCAGACAAGGCCAAACTATTTGCCAAGAACTTTGCAGCTAATTCTACCCTATGCGACAATGGCAATAAACTCCCTGTATTTCCTCCTTTAACAGACAACACGCTATACAACATACAAATATCTGTGCGTGAGGTCACCAAGCTAATCAAGAACCTTGATTCCAGTAAAGCAACTTACCCTAACGGCATTCCAGTTATAGTGCTGAAAAAGCTCCAACCAGAACTTGCCCTCATACTTACAAAACTGTTTAAGCATTACCTTAAGGAGAAGTGCTTTCCAACACACTGGAAAACCTCATCAGTATGCCCTGTATTTAAGAATTCAGGTGAAAAGTCATCTCCCTCTCAGTACAGACCAATAAGTCTCCTGTGTGTCATGAGTAAGTTGCTGGAATCCATATTAAATAAAGAAGTAGTCAACCACCTCAACAGAAACAACCTTCTTAGTGACATGCAATATGGTTTCTGCTCTGCAAGATCTAAAGCAGATGTGCTAACCGTTATATCACATAGGATTAGTGAATCTCTTGACAAAGGTTTCCTTTCCAAGGCAATTGCTCTTGACATATCAAAGGCCTTCGACAAGGTATGGCATAAGGGCCTACTTCACAAGATTTCCAGCTATGGTATTACTGGAAATGTTTTCTCAATCATTAGATCATTTCTCTCTGATAGGTTCATAAGAGTAGTGATTGATGGGCAGAAATCAGAGGCCCACAGTATTAATGCTGGAGTACCCCAGGGGTCCATCCTGGGCCTAACTCTCTTCCTGATCTACATCAATGATCTCCCTAAACACATACTTAAATCATTCGTTGACATCTATGCTGATGACACGACCATCTATGGCAACACATCAAAGGCCGTAAATGACAAAGTTCTCCCTAATTCTCTCTCCTCTGATCTTGAGCGTGTGGTACAATGGGGAAGAGGTGGTTGGTCACTTTTAATTCATCCAAAACCAAGCTTCTATCTTTACATCATAAACGCTCTGATCCCCATCTGGCATCAATTGAAATGGATGGCTCTCATCTTGGGGAGGCTCCATGTTTTGACAAGCTTCTAGGTTTGACCTTTACTCCTGATCTGAAATGGAACACGTACATCAAATCTGCTGCCAGGGACACTGGGAAAATGGTGAGATCCTTCTACCGCTCCAAAAGATATCTCACTTCTGATGCAATTCTCTATCTGTATAAAAGCCAAGTACGTCCAAGGATGGAATACTGCCGCCACATCTGGGCAAGAGCTGCTAAAAACAGCCTATCCTGCCTTGACAGAGTACAAAATAAACTTTGTGGTTTGGTGGGGGATGCCCTTTTCTCTTCCCTGCAGCCTCTCTCCCACAGAAGAGACGTTGCGAGCCTGTCTTCATTTTATCGTTATTTCCATGGCAAGTGCTCGTCTGAGCTCCAATCTCTCGCCCCCCCCCCTCGCCAATCTTTCACGAGAAACACCCGTCTGGCTGCAACTACTGTCAATAATTTTCCCCATTCTTTATCTGTGCCTAAATCCAGACGTAGATTCCATGAGCAAAGCTTCTTTCTCAGAAGTGCACGATTGTGGAACTCTCTGTCGCTTGCCTGTTTCCCACCTGACTGCAACTTGGATGTCTTCAAATCCAACATAAACAAATTCCTGACAAACCGCCCCCTTAAGTAAGACACTCTATCAAAACCCCCAATACTAATGATTACTACAATACTATCTCATTGATTACTGTACACGCAATAACCCTTGTCCCTGAGTGGCCTCCGGGCCTTGATAAGTGGTGACCCCCATGTAAAAGAAAAAAAAAAAAAAAACTGGAATAAAGATTTTAGTCAGAAGGTTTAAGAACATAGTGATTTTAATCTTCCTTTTAAAAACTATTCGGGGAATTAATGTTATTTATCCTGAGCGACAGGTATTCTTCAAGAACATGTATATATAAACAATTACTTCCAGCTCATAGAAAATCAAACCACCATCTCAAACTTGCCTAAAATGAATTCAGAAAGAAATATTCCATTCCATATGAGAGAAACAATCAGTGATGGGTGTTTTTCTTTTCTTCAGGTCATCGCAAACGATAATAATTTATATAGGAAAATTAAATTATTGACGTAATTTTATGATTTTATTATGCATACAGGGTAGAACGATTGTGACTTTAAAGAAAAACAACTTTATTTTACAACTTTTATCGAAAAAAATCAATTCAGGTAACTTGATTATGTAGTAGAGCTGGCGTCTATTCAATGTAGCCACCTTCCGCCTGAATCAGGTCCAGAACTGAGAGCACACCTTTTCCACAAGTGCTGGCAAGAGCTCAGCGAATATTCGGCAGATGGCAGTGATCAGGCTGCCTTTGGTATTGTTGGCGTCATGTTCTCCATGCATGACCAAACGAAGTAGTCCAGCAGATTCAGGTTGGAGAAGGAGGGGACCAGTGAGAGAAGGGTAGAGAATTGTAACACTTATTCTGAAGCCAAGTCTCTTTGAACTTGTATGAGCTTCACCTTCACCGAGGTGCACGACTTATATGACCTTCACCGAGGTGCACGACATATGACCTTCACCGAGGTGCGCGACTTATATGACCTTCACCGAGGTGCACGACTTATATGACCTTCACCGAGGTGCACGACTTATATGACCTTCACTGAGGTGCACGACTTATATGATCTTCACCGAGGTGCACGACTTATATGATCTTCACCGAGGTGCACGACTTATATGACCTTCACCGAGGTGCGCGACATATGACCTTCACCGAGGTGCGCGACTTATATGACCTTCACTGAGGTGCGAGACTTATATGACCTTCACCGAGGTGCACGACTTATATGACCTTCACCGAGGTGCACGACTTATATGACCTTCACCGAGGTGCGCGACTTATATGACCTTCACCGAGGTGCACGACTTATATGACTTTCACCAAGGTGCACGACTTATATGACCTTCACCGAGGTGCACGACTTATATGATCTTCACCGAGGTGCACGACTTATATGACCTTCACCGAGGTGCACGACTTATATGACCTTCACCGAGGTGCACGACTTATATGACCTTCACCGAGGTGCACGACTTATATGACCTTCACCGAGGTGCACGACTTATATGACCTTCACCGAGGTGCACGACTTATATGACTTTCACCGAGGTGCACGACTTATATGATCTTCACCGAGGTGCATGACTTATATGACCTTCACCGAGGTGCACGACTTATATGACCTTCACTGAGGTGCGCGACTTGACACAAAAAAAAAAAACAGCTTCTTAATCAACTGCTAACGCATGCGTCACTGTAACGTCCAATGACAACAACAACAACAACCTTCTCACTCGACCTGCCTTTTATACCACTCTCTCAATCCCTTCTCTTGCGCATGTGCCCGGAGATTCCTGACAACCTCGAGACTTCCGCTTATAAAAACCCAAGTTTTGTTGTCGCGCATGCCTACACAAGGCACAAACACGTGGGCGTTTGTTTTGTTGGTAAGTACTACCACTTGTGAGCCAACGCCGAGTCATGTTGCCACAGTCAGGGTCTTCCAGCAGCCACTTGTTGCACCAGGGAATCACCACACTCTTTAGCACATTCAGGTATACTTTGGACTTTCAAGCCGGCTTCGAAGATGCGAGGTGGCATAATGTGGCCCTTCTTTGAAACCACACCAAAGATCATAACCGTGGCTGGAGACTTTGTTTTCATCACTTTGTTATTTGTGGCAATCCAGCGATGCATTTTGAGGATGTTGGCAATGGTCCTGTTGTCATAACTTGGATTGGTAGAGAGCATGAGTTGTACAGTGGTGCATCTCCAATCTCACTCGTTGAACATTGTGTCACTTTCAGCAAGAGAGTCGGCTCCTATCACTCTTGGGATTTGCACACAACTTGCCAACTAGTAGATCATCTGGAACAAAAAAAAAAAAAAAACGATTTTCATCAAACGGAAATTAAATCATATCGTTTTTTCTTTTTTAGGGCGACAATTTTATTGTTCCACTCTGTACTCTCAGGCCACCAAGCATTACCTAGTCATTAGATATGTTTAAATATGATATTTTAATTCATGCATTTACTCAATTCTTAATGCTGCAATATTTTAAGTTATAAATTTATTATATTTTTTACTAGAATATCTTGTCCTTTTCTTTTCCATGTTTAAGTTTAACCATATTACTTTTCATGCTCGCATTTTTCTATTGTAATATATATATATATATATATATATATATATATATATATATATATATATATATATATATATATATACATATATATATATATATATATATATATATATATATATATATATATATATATGATTTGGGTGCCATAAGCTAGAATCGAAACCAAAACATACAACTCTTTACCCTTATTTCTAAGCTTTTGGGTCATCCTTCTCTCTCTCTCTCTCTCTCTCTCTCTATATATATATATATATATATATATATATATATATATATATATATATATATATGTATATATATATATATATATATATATATATATATATAATTCATCTATCATCCCTTTTCTAAAAGATGGCATCGCCCAATCATCGAAAACAAGATTCAAGCAAGCAAGCACGCCTAGACGGTCCAAAGTTTTTTTTTATTATTACATAGATTTCAGTTATATATCTAGATAAATAGCAAATGTTCGTGTAAACGTGTCTCTTGATGTATGCATGATCTTAAACGTACACGTTATATGCGTGTACCTATATATCCATGTCTGTATATTATCATTTAGTGTAGTGTATGCGTGTGTATATACACATTCAATTTGACAGTTCACAAAGCAGGACAAATACCTTCTTGTAACCAAGATAAATAAACATCTTTGTCTGCTTGGCATCAGACAAAAAGGAAACATACCTTCTTCATAATTGTTGTCTTTTCTTTGAAGTCCTAATATTGAAACACGTTTTCACCAAAAGAAACGCCATAATCGTTATAATTCACAGATCTTTACTTGCATCTTTCCTTTTTTTCTACATTTTCTCTAGTTAGTTAAGTAGATGCTTCCTTGGGCCGCAGAGACAAAATCTCTTCTAAGCCAATCTCCAATCAGTCTCGACCGACCACTGCTTTTTTACTGAATGAAAAACTTTCTGCTGACTGGTCTGTGTTTCGTGAATATATAATAACTCGTTTATTTGTTGGTTATTTTACGTCACCAACCAGGTCAATCTTATTGTTTTGAAAAATTATTGTTTTCGTAACTACAATTCTAAATGTTTTATCATATAAATATTTAACTGGTTTTACTAAATTCTAATACTTTATTATATCTTGTAAATATTTTATTGTTTTAAACTATTTATCTTTTTAACACATTCCTCTGCTATCAAAATATTTTACATCTCACTAATATTGGGCATCATCCTTTTGTTTCTTCGTTCCATGGAATAATCTAGTGCTACCCGGGATCCACATTAGTCACCAGGAGTACAAATAACTATTTTCAAACTTTTTCTATACTTAACTTCAAATGTATATTACCACAAACAATATGTAAAACATATATAAGGCTCTACAGAAAACATCTGGAAGAGATAGCGTTGCATGAATAATATATATATATATTTGAATGGGAATAAATATTTTTAAAAAATCGTATATTGACTGTTGCTACGCCAATTGTATCTTGCAGACTCACATGTCATCTATCAAATCAAAGTGCTATAACTAAGTAAAAAGAAACTGAAAAAAAAGTCCAGAATCATTTTAGATTGAGTATTACTATTAATGGCCGATGACCTGCTAGGGAGGGAAGAGGATCTGAAAGGGGGTTCAATAATTGATATCTTATTGTAGCATAGGGATGCATTGAAATCATTATTTGGTGCATGTATCCAATAGCGTATATCTATATGCAAACACATGTGCATAAAACACACGTTCACGCATATTCATGTCTAAAGCATTGATTCTTTCAGATATGAAATTCACATACGCCATGAAATAAGCTATAGATTTCTTTGGACAGAAAAATAAAGTGTTGCTGTTTGGGAGGGAGGGGGGAAGTTCTTATATTCTTAGGCACTATGAGTCTACGATAGGCTGGCACCAACTTCAAAAAACTTTAAAAAAAAAAAACAATAAATGAAAGCACTCAGCTGAAATAGATGTCTTTGAAATCATAGGCATCGACCATTACACTGTTTTTATATTACTTTTATTATTTCATATTGTCTTTTTTGTTAGTTTATACATGCTTTTTCTCCTCCTGGGAACTTTTTTTTTCTTTCTTTTTAATAATTTTTATTTTTTCATTTTTTTTTTCTAAGAATTTTGACAGTGTTTACCGCAATCAGTGGCTTCATTCTTGTTATTTGAAATAAAAAAATGTCTTGCCTTTTTTTTCCATGGATATGAGTTCTTTATCGTGTTCAGGGCTTTATCCGCGAGATTTCAGTCAGAAGAAAAATTTCATGTATCAGTCAATCTGATCAATCAATATTTTAAAATCAATAGCAGACAAAAGATTCAGATTATTCGACACCTTCACACTCATGTAACAACAACAACTGTACACATTACATACTGTGACATAAACAGACACACACATGCATGCCCAAACCTTTATATATATATATATATATATATATATATATATATATATATATATATATATATATATATATATATATATATATACTAGCCACTAGCGGAGAGATGATATCCAGGATTGAATATGGATTAATACTCCTAATATTTTTATTGTCATCAAAATCAATGAAATCGACCATTTTTCAATAATATCGATTGATTGCCGGCTCTAGTTGGGAACCCACCACAATGCACCAACATGAAGATTCACATACCTCCCCACAGTGACTTAGTCGATAATACATTGCAGTTTACATTGGACGATAGAAAACCTACTGTTGATGTTATGAAATTATTTTTATATAATGGCTTGAATTTAAGTTATAATGCAAAAGTCAATTATCATGGTTTAATTGTGCTCTAAACAGAAATATTCATTTCGAACTTTTTATCAAAGAGCTTACTACTGATTTATACGACACGCTCATCTGCTTGTGCAACGATAATGCACTTCTCAAATGAACTTGTGATGTTAACTTTGGTCAAAATTGGACTGTTCCCTTTTTTTCATCAGACTTTATTGATTATCGATGTTTTATATTTTCCAGAGAGGTTCTGATGCAAAAACTATCTAAGAAAACTCCCAGACACATAAAATACATTTGTGTGAAATATAAAAAAAATCAGCCAAGCCGTTTTGGAGTCCATAGGGAACAAACTGATGCGCATACACGCACACACACACACACACACACTGTTTATATATATATATATATAAATATATATATAGATATATAAATATATATATATATATATATATATATATATATATATATATATATATATAGATAGATATATAGATATAGTAAGTTATAAAATGTATATGGCGATTAAGCTACACTGAATATTCCGCATTTCATTCACTCTAGGATTCTTCAGGATTATGCGCCTGTGATATATATATATATATATATATATATATATATATATATATATATATATATATATATATATATATATATTTTTAGTAATGTGATTGACAATTTTAAATTCAAATTAGAATTAAGAATTAAAAATCTTTTTCATAAGCATTATTAAGTAATTAAAATCACTTAAAAATACTAGTTTTATTTATGGTGTCTTTTGCATATATTAAAAAAAAACACCCAATATTCTTGCTGATGAGGTAACTTTGTTTAAAAAATACTATATGTCAAAATTATTGTCCGTGGCTTAATGTCTATCACAATAAAAATATTGTTTTCCGAAACGATCGTACAAATTATTGACTTTGTTGTTGTTCCTTCTTATCAAACAGATTTTTAATTTTTAATTCTAATTTAGATTATAAATTATCAATCACATTACTAGATATTAAAGTAGCTCTAGGATATTTGCCTATCGAGCTTATTCTTTTCTTGTATTTTTATTAAATTAGTAATTTTACTATCTCATTAAAATACACTCTGCTCTTTAGACTACTGTTCTAATCCCCTTTAAATTATATATATACTAGCTGTACCCTGCCACGTGTTTCTGTGACTCAATTTGGTGCAATGGAAAATTCTAATAAAAAGAGAAAATGCATGTTTCTTATGTTCTTAGTGCAGCAATCCACTCTTAAAAGTAAGAAAAAAAAAGACGAAAATGAAAAAAGAATGGTACTCTTGCAGAATTGGATCCGGATCCTCGGGAGTTACCGTCAAACATGACTTGGGCTCCACCAATATTCAGTGAATTAAGCTGAACGTTGAAATGTTGAAACGCTAAATAGAGTTTTTTTTTTTATTGTATTCAAAAATGTGAGTTTTTAATTAATATTTGGGGGGGGGGGGGTCACTATACACAGATTCGAAAAAGTTTTCCAAAAACGAAAACTGAAAGCAAAGGTAAGGTAAATTACGTTTCTACCTAACTGGATGATTTTTTAGTGTTTTTATTTAATGCAAAATGTTTAATCAGATTGAAAAACTCAGTGTTTATCGATGTATTTGAAAAAGACGAATGGTTGCAGACTGTTGAATACGTTAAGTTTGGGAAAATCAGTAAAAAACTAAAAAAAAAACTATACAAAACAGTGTCAGGCACCCACAGATTATGTGTTATTGTGACATAGGCTGATATATTCGGTGGGTTTCTGACAGTATTTGTATAGTTTTTTAGTTTTAACTCATTTTCCCAAACTTAACATCATCAACAGTGTCCGCCACCATTTGTATTTTTCAAATATACTGATAAACACTGTTTTTTGAGCCCACTAAACGTTACAGTAAATAAAACGGGTTTGTATTACTAAACACAGAAACGAAAAAGTTGTTGAAAAATAAATATAACAAATAAATGTTATCAAAGGCAAGATAAGTTACTTTTCTACCTAACTGGATAAGATTCTAGTGTTTTTATTTAGTGTAAAATGTTTAATCGGTTCGAAAACATGTAGTGTTTATCAGTATATTTGAAAAATACAAATGATGGCAGACTGTGTTGAACACGTTAAGTTTGGGAAAATGAGTTAAAACTAAAAAACTATACAAAATACTGTCAGGAACTCACTCAATATATGTTACCATGACATAGGCAGACATGTATTCGATGGTTGTTAACAGTATTTTGTCTAGTTTTTTCGTTTTAAATCATTTTCCCAAACGTATCGTGTTTAGCACAGAGTCTGCCGCCATTTGTAATTTTCAAATATAGCAGTAAACACTGTGTTTTTCGAGCCGAATAAAAATCTTACATTAAAAAAGACTAAAAAATTATCCATTTTGGTATTAAAGTAATACATCTTGCCTTTGATAATATTTGTTATACATTTATTTTTTGGCAACTTTTTCGAATCTATATGTACAGTAGTACAAACCCAATAAAAACACTAAAAATTATCCAATTAGGTAGAAAAGTAACTTATCTTACCTTTGAAAATATTTACTTGTTATATATTTGTTTTTGTTGACAACTTTTTCAAGTCTTTGTGCAAGTACAAACCCGAAGGAGGCATTTTTCTGTCTAATTTTATTTTTGGTACCACACTTAAATTTAAATTTCATGATATCTTTTTTTTTTTGGGGGGGGGTATTTTTTTTTTACATTAGGTCCACTTCCACAATTTTCGACTATGCTGAATAAGAAAATCTCATTTAAAATTTGCAGAGGCAAGTAGTTTTCGAGATATAAAGACCTGTACTATGCACTATAATTCACTGGCGGCCATGAATAAACACTCCCAACCTCCCCATATTAAGAACGGCTTTCGGAATAGACAACACCTATGCCTAACCACGTGTTTTAACCTTTTACCTGTCTTTCGTCTGTTAAAAACGGCTTTTGGAATAAATACCACCATTCTCCCATGTTAAGAACGGCTTTCGGAATAAACACCCCCAACCTACCCATGTTAAAAATTGTGGAGGTGGACCTACTGTGAAAAATTACCTTTTGTTTTTTTAATAAATTGTTAGTTGAAAGCACAGAATAGTGACAAAACCCCATCCCCTCCCCTTGGTAAGAATGGCTAAAAAAATAACGGTTTTCTTGGTCGAAACTTTTCTGTATTTCACCTAACAACTTTGGGTGCTAATGCACTTACTGATCCGCACTATTTTTTAAATCGTATTTCCAAGTTTAATTAAAGTTTTATGATATGTTTTTTATTCAATTGTAAGGTTAAAGTACAGAATAGGTACAAAACACCCTCCCCTCCCTATGTTAAGAATGGCTTTTTAAATAATAACGTTATTATTTCAGCATGGATCAATAAGTGCACTAGTACCATAAAAGCAAAAACAAAATATTGATCGGTACTCATGCAGAGAGTAATCCGTGCTGAAATAATAACGTTATTATTTAAAAATCCATTCTTAACATGGGGAGGGAAGGATGTTTTGTACCCAATCTGTACTTTAACCTTACAATTGAATAAAAAAACATATCATAAAACTTTAATTAAACATGGAAATACGATTTTAAATAGCACGGATCACTCTCTGCATTAGCACCAAATATTATTTAAGCACTTTTACCAATCCGTAAATTCTCTTCGAAAAAAACCTGTACTTTCACCTAACAATTTATAGTATTAATAATAAAAAAGTTCATATTTTCTTATATTGAAACAACAATTAAAAAAAAAACAACTTCGACTTTGACTTTTATGCTCAAACTCAAAACGTAAGCGAGCAACTTTTTTTTGCCTGATATAATAAAGAAAAAAAATTTAAATAAAAAAATTTAGAAGATAAATAAATGAATTATGTTTTTTTTTACTTATCGAGTGAACAGAAAATAAAATCTTCTAATTCGTGTCGTCAAATCGTGGTGTATGAAATGAATTGAAACGGAAGTTCAGTTCTACCAACAAAACAGATCCGCAGTATCAGCTTACGAAAAATATTTTTATTTTATTTAATACTTTTATAATTGATGATGTTAATTTATTTTAATAACATAGAAACATCCCTCGACTCTAAAGATGGATCATCTGAAAATTTCAAATAAATTGGTAATGTAGAAATATGATTTTATCGATTTTGAACGAACCAAGAATTACATTTATATATATATATAATTATATATATATATATATATATATATATATATATATATATATATATATATATATATAGTAATTTATAAAATATATATGGCGATTAAGCTACACTGAATATTCTGCGTTTTATCCAACTATAGGATTCGTCAGGCGCATAAGCCTGACGAATCCTATAGTTGGATGAAACGCAGAATATTCAGTGTAGCTTAATCGCCATATATATTTTATAAATTACTAACTAGCTCTACCTACGTATTGAGCACTTTTGAAGTAAATACTTAAAGTTTACGCATAAATCTATACTTTCGTATATTAAATTTATGTGAACAAATGAAGTACTTATATATATATATACTAGCATGGGTGCCCGGCGTTGCCCGGGTGTTTGGAGGTGTATGCTGAGCAAAAAAAAAGGGGTAATTTTTTAAACTTTGACCCCTATTATGACCCCTGAAAATTTATTGTTTTGGCCTTTAATCAAGTTATTAAGTTAGATCCATGTCCACGGAAGCTATATCTAAAATTTCAAGTGTGTAGACCCAAAATTGTCGGAGAAGTTTGGTAGAGTTCTCAAAGCTCAAATCGTTGAACTTTGACCCCTTAATCGCCAAATTTCTGGTTAAAAACCGATCACATAGATTTTTCCAAATCTCAGTACCCTGTATATCAAATTTCGAGTCTGTAGACTAAAAATTGACAGAGTTATTTCGTAGGGAAATGTACACAGACACACACACACACACACACTTTTATAGATATATAGATTTAAAATTTGAGTCTGACAGAATGACAAAATTATATTGCAAACCGATATATTAAACAAACGAACTTCAAAGAGACAAATGAACACATAAGTAAAAAGAATTTGTATTAGAAAACATTTATTATTCCACGTCTTTTTTTTTACAGACCTGACGACTGAGGTTCGCTCTTAATAAAAATTGTTTTTTATAGTCTTAATTTTGACTTCCCTTTTCATAAAAAACTAAAAAAAAATCAAGAAAGAAAAGAAATTTAATTTTATTTTTTCATTAATTTTTTTCTGTGCAAAGCAATTCTTTCAAACTTACTCTGTTTCCAAAATGTTTTTATTTTATTCCCCTCCCCCTTCATTCATTTTCCTCCGCATCCTGGCAAGTATTAAAATAAACCATTTATAATATTTATTTATGGATTTATTTACTTATCATTTCTTTTGTATCTGTAAATGAATTCCATTAAAAAAAAAAAAACTGTAAAAGTCACGTTAAAGGTGATTAAGTTGGAAAGTAAGTAAAAATTTACCCTTTTTACTTTTATACGATTTCTGATCACTTTGAAAAAGGTGTGTGTGTGTGTTTTAAAAATGTTTTTTAACTGCTATAATCTCATTTATATATATATATATATATATATATATATATATATATATATATATATATATATATATATATATATATATATATATATATAACAACGTGAGTATTCATATCGTGGGTTTGTATTACTGTACACATAGATTCGAAAAAATAGTCAAAAACAAATATATAAATAAATGTTATCAAAGGCAAGATAAGTTACTTTTCTACCTAACTGGATATATTTTTTGTGTTTTTATTCAATGTAATATATTTATTCAGCTCGAAAAACATACAGTGTTTACCGATGTGTTGGAAAATTCAAGATGGCGTCTCACAACCTCTTTAACACCGTAAGTTTGGGAAAAGGTGTTATAAATAAAAAACTATACAAAATACTATTAAAAACCCGCCGAATATATGTCAACCTATGTCACGGTAAAATATATTGAGTGAGTTTTTAACAGTATTTTAACAGGGCACATCGTAAAAACTGACCCATTAATTTTCCTGAAGTAAAAACTATATAGTTTTTAAACTTTTAAAACTATACATTATAAAAAGAAAACTGTTCGAGTGATTTTTTTTTTTTTTTACATGGGTGTCACCACTTATCAAGGCCCAGAGTCCACTCAAGGATAAGGGTTAATAGGTATACATTAGTCATTGTGGTTTTAGCATAGTAAACAGTGGGAATTTTGTAACTTGGATTACTTGAAAAAGAAAACTGTTCGAATGATTGAAAATGAAAACAAAATAACAATGTAAATATATTGATAAGAAAAAAACAAAAACAAACGAAGTTTCCGTTTCAGGAACCCGAGTTTAATTTTATGTCGTAATCATTCAACTCGTTAGCGGTTTTATTCAGCGATTAGGGATAACCATACGACATATCTAATTACCAAAGCGATTTTTTTTTTTTTTTTTTTTTTTTTATTAAAACTAAACCTGTTTAGTTTTAATGAACACTTTAGTTATTTTGAGAGCGTGCAACTGCACCCGAAAGGTTGATTAGGAAACTCCTAATCCTTTTATGACTCGAAAAAAAAAAAAAAAAAGGCTTTTTATCGGCTTAAATGATAAACTAATGTAAAATATTAGTATTTAATATAATGAGATATCAATCTACACAATTTGCCATCGATTCTGAAATAAAATGAAATCCTGACATTGTGATCATTTTTGCAGGTGTTATGTGCCAAATATTGAAATAAGAATGTTTAAATTCAATTATTGTAATTTAAGTCTTTAATTTTAAAGTCAATTTTATTTATAAAATATCTTTTTAGAAATCAATCTCAAAAACAATCTGAACAATAAATCTCTTTTGTTATGGCTAATTTTTTGTCAAGGGTAGACATTATAATAGACAAGTATTCATCCATGATGACATTTTACCGATTTCCTGGTTTACAGGAATTCTTCCTAAATTTCTTCGAAAGAATTGACATAAACAATATTTCAACTAAATACGTATATTTCATGCAATAATGACTTTTGTTTCTTCTGACTTTTCCTAAACTAAACATAAAACATCGGTTAGGGTTAGTTTAACATTCTGTAAAAGTACCTTCCGTTTTTTTTTGTTTTTTTTGTACTTCTGCAGAGAAGGTAAAAAACCGATAAAAACTGGATATATTTTTCGTGTTTTTATTCAATTTAACATGTTTATTCAGCTCGAAAAGCATACAGTGTTTACCGATGTGTTGGAAAATTCAAGATGGCGTCTCACACATTCTTTAACACCGTAAGTTTGGGAAAAGGTGTTATAAATAAAAAACTATACAAAATACTATTAAAAACCCGCCGAATATATATCAACCTATGTCACGGTAACATATATTGAGCGAGTTTTTAACAGTATTTTAACCGGTTTTTTATTTATTACACCTTTTTCCAAACTTACCGTGTTAAAGAGAGAATCGGCCGCCATCTTGAATTTTCCAATACATCGGTAAACACTGTATGCTTTTCGAGCTGAATAAACATATTAAATTGAATAAAAACACGAAAAATATATCCAGTTTGGTAGAAAAGTAATTTATCTTGCCTTTGATAACATTTATTTGTTATATATTTGTTTTTTGGTAACTTATTCGAATCTATGTGTACAGTAATACAAACCCGAAATGAATTTAAGACCACGAGTGAAATGAGAAAATGAAGAAAATCACATTTACTGTGTGTGTTTACTGTTTATGTAAGTCAGCGGGTTTGGTTGCCATAACAACGTGACGGTAGTGAACGTGTGTGTGTGCGCGTGTGCTTGCTAGTACTACTACTAAGTTTGTAGGAGCGTTTGATTTCGTGTAGTTTAGTTTCGTATAATAGTTTCGTATTTTTTTAATTTGTAAATAACAAGTTATTAAAAAATTAAACCCTTCCAAGATGGACAATAAATAAAGCCATAATATTTTATGGTAAAGGTAAGAGCGTAGAAACCATTGTTTTTTAGGAGATGTGATTATTGGATTAACCAATCAGAAATCGTCTGTGGCACACACATCTCTGTTTTTATAGATATATAGAAGATAGATAGATAGATAGATAGATAGATAGATAGAAGATAGATAGATAGATAGAAGATAGATAGATAGATAGAAGATAGATATAGATAGATAGATAGATAGATAGAAGATATATATATATATATATATATATATATATATAAATGTAATTCTTGGTTCGTTCAAAATCGATAAAATCATATTTCTACATTATATATTGTAGATGTTAGGGAAGAGGGTGTCTATAAACACTATAATAATTGTGTTTCCATTATTATTATATTTCTGCCAACTTTAAATATCTCCATTTTTTATTAACATTTTTCTCATCAAAGCTTTTTGCATTCCAAGGTATAAAAAGAACAACTTTTCAACTGTTTTCTGGGGAACATACATAAGACATATTTCATAAACACATGAATAAAATATTATGGATGTGAAGTAAATACATCTTCTGGTTTGGAATGTTACCGAACCAACTATATATATATATATATATATATATATATATATATATATATATATATATATATATATATATATATATATATATTAGAGAAAGAAAATTAAAACTGTAAGTTGAACTTTACAATCAAAATTTATTGTTTGACCGAATGCTCCAAAAAACAATTTACAAAGTCCTTATTCTGCGGAGTTTCAAAGAATGCTATTCTTGTTATTCTTCTCATCAGAGGACATAAATCAATCAGCAAATTATATTTGTAGCGATGCTAGAATTTGCTAGTTAATGCATCAAGTGCAATCGCAATTTATTGTAGTTATAAATTGTCAAATAAAAAAATGAAAAAATATTGGATATGTAAAAAGCTAATATAAAAACAAACCGCACATAATATTTCAGCTTGAAAGAGTTGATCCAAAATGCAAAATATTTCTTTAGAGAGAATGTATTCCAAAATAAGTCCAGCATGATGATTCATATAATCCGATTGGAAAGTTTTCAAAATAGCTGAAATAATGAAAATTGTGTTTTTCCAGGCAGTGCAGTAGCCCAAAGAGAAGTCTTTCCCCAGTCAAAAAATAAAACAATAAATAAATAATAATAATAAATAAAAAATAAAAAAACATATATATATTTATTTATTTAAATATACATGATTTTTAGTGTTCAATTCACAATTTTTGAAAACACATGTTCTTTTATTTTCTCATAATGTTACAGATCTGTTTCGTTAGCAATCTTATTATATTGTTGTTTTTAATACAGAGCAATTTAAATTGATAAAATATGCAATAAGGAATAAATTGAGAAAATAAATTTTAGGGAGAAATTAAATAAAATAGAAAAAAGAATTATCATACATACGAAAGTACGGATGTTTCATTATCGACAGACAAACAAGTGTAAAATACATTCCAATTAAATTGTAGTTTAAAAAAAAAATAGGATAATTTAAATTGAAATAATATGCATTAATAAAGGAATGGAGTAAATAAATCTAATGGGGATAAACTATATACATACCTTGAATAAAAAGGAATAATTATAAATACGAAAGTACGACCGAATCGGGATAAATAAATAAAAAGATAGAGACCTGACTAACAACGGAAATATACGCTTGGCATTAGAGGTATGAATTTGACTGTTTGTGACCTGTAAAAATTGTGTTTGAATATGTTTTTTCTCCATGGAACTGTCTGAAAAGTTTGCTACATTCAAAAATACAGTGATAACATATTTAGCCGTTTGTTGAAGATTAATAACGGAACAGATCTGTAACATATACTCTTATGACAAAATAAAAGAATATGTGTTTTCAAAAAATGTGAATTGAACTTTAATACATATATAAATAGTAAGTTATAAAAATATAAGCCTGACGAACCCTAGCGTGGATGAAACGCGGCATATTCTGCCATATATATATTTATAACTTACTACCAAGTTCTACCTATGTATTGCGCACTGTTGAAGTAAATACTTAAAGTTTACATATCATATTATTCTTTCGTATATTAATTTATGTGATTAAATGAAGTAGTTGTATATATATATATATATATATATATATATATATATATATATATATATATATGGGTGACTCAAAAAAAAACAGAGGACATTCAATTGTTTTTCTGAGCGTTTTACAGTTAATGGAGAAAAATGGCCAAATACCCTAATGTTTTGATGTGATGTTTTGGATATAATAAACTACACCTTTTACACCTCAAATTAAAAAAGCACAACTTCAAATTAAAAAACACAACTTCAAATTAAAAAAACTAAACTTCAAATTAAAAAACATAACTTCAAATTAAAAAAAGACAACATCAAATTAAATAAACCCAAGTTCAATTTAAAAGCACGTGACATTATGTTAGAATTATTCATACTCAAACTTTGTAAGGTGATTTGCATAACATCACTTATGCAAATTACCCACTATTACTTGTAGTTGCTCGCAACAATAAAAAAAGAAAAGTTTCTAACAATTAACATTACAATAATTTAAAATATGGAAAATAACAATGGATCTCCGGTAGTTGTGCGATCAAGTAGAGGAGTCAAGAGAGGCACAGTACGTGGTCAGTACAAACGCAATCGAAATTCTCCTAAGCGTCGGATTCTGGAAGCCGCTCGAAATAGCAGGGACTGGACAACTGTCGCAGAGAACTGTGGGATAAATAGGAACACCGCGTACGCCTGGGTGAATAAACAGGCCAAGGGGCAAGACGTGGAGGATAAGCCGCGGGGTGGAAGGCGACATGGGAAAGTGAATCCGGACATGGTCAACAACATGCTTGATATAATCGGAGAAGATCCTACCATCACTCTCAAGGAGTTGGCCTTGAAGATTTCGGAGATGCATGGAATCAACCCCCCAATCAGCGTTACTACCATAAATAACCATCTCGATGGTAGACTCTTCACTGTAAAACGGGTTCACAAGCAAGCCGAGAATGTCAACACTCCGGAGAATAAGGTAAAACGTCGTATCTATGTAGAAAGGGTTATGGCCGCATTGGGAGCTGGTAAACATGTGGTGTATTTGGATGAGTCAAACGTGAACTTATTTTGTACTCGGACCGTTGGACGATCCGCGAGGGGCCAGAGAGTGGTGCTACATGTTCCAGGCTCGAAAGGTCCAAATATTCACATGGTTGCTGGTATTAGTCAACAGGGACTCATCAACTTCACCCGCAGGCGTGGCGCCTACAAGCACCCGGATGTCAACCAATGGGTTGCAGAACTACTCAATTCTGTCTTCGCAATGGGACATGATGCCGGACAGGTAGCCTTGGTAATTGACAACGCCCCGTGCCATTCCCGAGTGGAACAACTACACGACCAGGCAGCTTTTGCAGAAGTGGAGTTTATTCGCTTGCCTCCATACAGCCCGGCTCTCAACCCCATCGAAATGGCCTGGTCAGCCATCAAAGCCGTCATCAAGAGGGATCTACCGAGCGTTATACATGTGCCACAACCGGAAGATATCACAAAAGTGGAGCACCGTCTTCGTCTTGTGGAGACCGCCATCGACCGAGCCTACCAAGTGGTAACTCCTGCCATGTCTCAGGCATTCTGTAATCGGGTTCAACGCCATCACGCTAGATGTCTCAGGGAAGAGGACCTCCCTGTTGGAGAATAAATGGTTTATCTATCATGTAATAAAATTTTAATTTAATTTGAACTTGGATTTTTTTAATTTGAAGTTGTGTATTTTAATTTGAAGTTTAGTTTTTTTAATTTGAAGTTGTGTTTTTTAATTTGAAGTTGTGTTTTTTTAATTTGAACTTTAGTTTTTTTAATTTGAGGTGTAAAAGATGTAGTTATGACCAAAGTTTAATTTCATTCGGACAAAACACTAAGAAACAGAGTCTAATTATAGTTGGGGCCCGTTTTTTTTGGTCACCCAGAGTGTGTGTGTATATATATATATATATATATATATATATATATATATATATATATATATATATAAAGAACATAAATATAAATACCACTTTAAACATATCCAAGGGGGGCTTTATAGAGATGATGCCCTTTTTACTACACAGCCAGGTCAAGAGAGTACAACAAAACAATTAAAAGATTACATAACTTCTTTAATAACTTTGGCCTTTTCTATAATTATCAAACAAAAAAACTTCAAATTTTCTAGATGTTACACTTAATCTTAATACCGAAATTCATAGCCCCTATCATAAACCCAACCTTACGCTTTTATACGTCCATAAATCTTCTAACCACCCAAACTCAATTATAAAATCTATAGTACCATCCGTCTCTAGAAGAATTTCTGCTCTTTCTGCAAATAAAAAAAACTTTTAATCAAAATGCTACTTTCTTCAATAATGCCTTAAGGAACTCAGGACGCAAGGAAAAGATTAAATACAACAATTATGCTCCTTCTGCTGGCCGCCTTAAATCTGTAATCACACAATATGACTCGTAAGAAACCAGTTCAAATAACAAGATCTGCTGCTATCAATAACAATGAACCAGTCTACATATATAATCCAAACCAAAATACTAATCATAATACCTCTAACCCACCCAGTCGCATCAGGAGAAAGAAAAATATTTGGTTTAATCCTCCATTTAGTGTAAATGTCAAAACTAATCTACCTAAGGAATTCTTCAATATTGTATAAAACTCTTTCAAATACCCACACAGATATAGTTCTATTTTCAATAAGAATTCAGTCAGGATTTCTTATTCAACAATGCCTAATTTAGCACAAAGAATCTTAACATCTAATAACAATAAAATTAAATCAGCCCAAAAATCCCTTTCCCAATTAAACCCAAAACTCACTGTAATTGTAATAACAAACATCTTTGCCCACTCAATAATGATTGCATCCATAAAGATGTTATATATTCATGCACAATTACTGAGCTCCCACGCAATCCTCCCATAACAGACACTAATATTTCGTCTTCAAGTTATCTTTCTTCCCATCCTCCCTCTGATATAGTTACTCATCCAATATACCACTCGAGCAGTCCTTCCATTTACAATCATACAACTAGCAATAATAATAATAATAATAATAATAATAATAATAATAATAATAATGAAAATAATAATATTTCTCCTAACAGCCATCCTAACACTAACAACACTCATTATCCCCTCCAAAATATCCTTGTACAACCATTGTCCCACCCTTTGTTGAACATAATGAACAAAATTCAAACTATTTAACTAACACAAATCAGCAAATTAATATTTATATCAGACCTCGAACTTTTAATAAAGGTCATAATATATCGGCGCTACTTCAACATTAATTAAGAAAAAATATCAAACCACATTTCTTCTTTTAACAACCATAATTCTAATAATAACCAAGGAACTTCTCTAACGACTTTAATTAAAAACTTAACTCTAATAATACCCACTTCTCAATAAAATTGACTACCATAAAAAAGTCTTATACTCCAGGCTCTGTCATGTCGCCTCTGTACAACCGAATCTATAACTATAATTACTTTCCATCAAAGTAACAATATAATAAATTCTAAAAACGAACTGATCTCTTTCTGTAAACATAAGTCCGAATTGTGGTAATTTTGAAATTACATAGTTATTACTTTAACCTTTCTGATATATATAATTTTTCTTTAACTTTATCGTTTTTTCTACATACTTTCTTAATAGGTTATAACTTAATAATCCTTTATTTTAATTCTTTATTTCTTCTTTGCTTGGCCGTTATTTTATCTGCAATTTCCGTCTTAGTCTTTAAATATACCTAATATATCAATCTACCTACACATTCATATCCTGTATGTATATTTACTTATATTTTACTATATGCATTTACTTGCATACGTACTTGCTTTATCCTGAATTTGCACATACCGGCCATCCTCTCACCTTAAAAACTTTTTTATTTTATATTTATTTTTATTTTTTAATTTATTTTTTATTTATTAATTAATTTATTTATTTATATATTTATTTTTTCTTGCTGACATTTTCTTAAGTAATAACCTGTATATTTCAGTTGACCTATTTGTTTGCCTTATATTTGTCGCGCCTTTTAACGTCATTTTTTCTGGGTCATTTTCACATTTGCTTTTCTATTTTATATTTAATTCTATCACCATTTAATTTTTTCCGTCTTCTTCACTGATTTTTTTCTCTTCATCTTCACTGATTTTTCTTAATTACACTTTGTCTCAGCAGCTGTGTCAAACGCATATCTTATTTTTCTTTTATTAATATTATTGGAATTTTTTCCCTTTTCCTTGTACATATTTGTGAATTATTCCACAGATTTC
>NC_136502.1:21738674-21838674 GCF_053919585.1 Euprymna scolopes
TTATATATATATATATATTTATATATATATATATATATATATATATATATATATATATATATATATGCGAAGCTCACTGTTTGTTTGTTTGTTTACAAACAGTCGGTTTGAGCACGGTAAAAGTGTTGGACGGATGTTTATTTAAATAGACATTTGCGGGCATCGCCTCCGTGGTCGAGTGGGAGAACTGCCGACTGTCAACACGACGGTACTAGGTTCAATCTCTTGCTTGGGTGAGGCGCTAGTCTAGCGGCACTGATGAGTTGTGATGCAACGAAACAGGACTGTATGTCGATTACTACAAATATATATATATATATATATATATATATATATATATACTCGGAGTTTTTTATTCAAAAGTAATTGACTAGTGAATTCAACGAGTTTGTTAGATAGTGCTCAATAAAAAGAGCTGATAATACTTGTTTATTGTTATATAAACATGTTTACATCTTGAATAAGATTATTCATTGAACATTTGAATAGTCAAGTCGCTGCCTGATTATATCTGTTGTTTGATTGAAACAAGTGGCTGTTTGTAGCAGCGGGATGTAAACATGTTTATATAACAATAAACAAGTATATATATATATATATATATATATATATATATATATATATATATATATTGGGGCATTCGAGTCTGTTTGGAGCGAATATTACATTTAAAATTGTCACTGACAACCAATTTTTATGATATTACAACCTTTATAATCCAATGTATTCTCTACTGGTTTTCAGTGGTCGCCATTTTGGTTTCAACTTAAGACGCTTGCCAAATGTGTATGCCCAAAAGAAAATATCGAAAACTGCTGAATTTAATGAAAAGGAGTTAGAGTTGGGATTAGGGTTAGTTTGAGATTTTAGAGTTTAGGGTTAGGATTATATTCGTAAAATTATATACTGTTGATAGACTGTAAAAAAATGTTTACAGAAAATTGTTAAATGTTGAAAAAATGTTCAGTAAATTGATTGTCTGTGGTAAAAACAAAATGGCGATCACTGAAAACCATTAGACAATACATTGGATAATAAAGGTCTTAACATCATAAAACCTCACGCAAGCCCATTCTATAGCAGATATCCTAACTGTAATCTCTGACCTTATATACCATACACTGGACAAAGTAGGGGAGGGTAGAGCGGTAGCCCTAGATATATTTAAGGCTTTAGACAGGATATGGCACGATGGTCTTCTTAGGAAAATCAGATCATATGCTATCACTGGACAAATACTTAACATAATTAAATGCTTCTTAAGTAAGAGAAGAATCCAGGTTGTCCTCGACGGCCGTACATCTAAACCATATGATATTAATGTAAGTGTGCCTCAGGGGTCTTTCCTTGGACCTTTATTATTCCTAATATTCATAAATGACGTCCCTAATAAAATTTTCTGTGAGATGGGTATATTTGCTGATGACACCACGCTCTATAACAGTCACATGGGGAAAACAACTGAATACATATCTAAAGAAATGGCAGAAACACTAGACGAAAACTTCCAACTTGTAGTGGAATGGGGACAAAAATTGATGGTCACATTCAATGCTACCAAACTAAGCTTGTTTCTTTCAATAATTACAAGAAACCTTCTGAACCACCAATAGCAAAGGCTAAGGATACATTACCTGAAAGTACTTCCTTTAAACACCCCGCCTTTACATTCACAGGGAACATGAGTTGGAACAGATACATTGCAAGCATTTATTCTGATACAACACCTATCTAAGAAAACTCCCAGACATATAAAGTACATTTGTGTGAAACTTATAAAAACACGGCTCAGCTGTTTCAGACTCCATAGGGAACTAACTCACACACACACACACACACAAAATGGGCAATTTCGCTGATTTCGATTATAATAAAAGTATTGGAAGTGTGGAACATCCGTTTAAAAGATCGATCCACAATCAATAATTGTTTATTTTTTATTTCTTATTTCTGCGAAAGTCAGTATTTTTTTTTTACCGCCTTAGGTGCATTTCACAAAAAATATGATTGTAGATTGATTCTCTCTTTTGGTTATACCTTAAAAATACATATTACTTCATATCAACTCAGGATATATATATATATATATATATATATATATATATATATATATATATATATATATATATATATATATATATATATATATATATATATATATATATTTGCAACTGTAACATCAAAAGACGACATTAAATGTGCAATTTTACAAAACGGATTCTTACCTGCAATTTGGTCACTTAGATTGTGGTTTCCATTACTTAATGCACTTGCGAAAATAGCTGATCATTCTACTGAGAAATGAAGATTTTGCAATCAAGCGTAAACCATTATGAGAACAAAAACAAAGAAAAAGAAATAATACGTACAATAAAAGCAAATTACTCAGTGCTTTTTAAAAGTTATTAAATCTCGACGGACGTATGTCATGGAGAACAGGAAATGCAATTTATAAGAATGGATTGCCTTCTGCACCATAACATCCGAGGCATGCTAAAGATCTGTAGATCTGTAGTAAAACCTTTTGTAGTATATATATATATATATATATATATATATATATATATATATATATATATATATATATATATATATATGTATATATATATATATGTATATATATATATATATATATATATATATATATATATATATATATATATATATATATATATAAACAGATGACACGAAGAATGTAGCCAAAAAAATCAACAGTTTATGTTGATTTGCAGTTTCTTTAAAATTTAATATGCTCACACTCTGTCTCCAATATTGAGCACTTTTCTCCTATATATATAACAAATATTGTTTGGTATTGTTTAATGGCTTTTCAAGGTCAAACAGTATTTATTTTTGTTTGCTTTTATTAGTATAAGACAATTACTTTATATAATATTTAGTTTTTGCGAAAGCGTTTTTACAGAGTTGAATTTGATAAATCATAATGAGTGAGTGATTTGTCTTATTTTTATAATTTTTGTGTGTGTGTGTGTGTGTTTTTATTTTTTGTTTTTTAGGTTGTTTAAGTTACTATTTGAGAAAATGGTGGATCACAGAGAAGAGATTATTCTCTGCATTCATCAAAGAAAAACTTATGATTTTACGAAAATGTTCGATAATACGTCGGGTTTTTTTTTTCTCCTGTAAATAAGACGAATCATGTCTCCATAACAACGGTTCTCAGCCACTCTGTCGGGATAATATACATTACAGGTTTGTCGCAAACAGAAGAAATTTAATTTCATTTTGTTTAAGGTATTTGATTTCTAAATCATGACGACACCTTAATAGATTTTGTAAATAAAAAATAGATTCTGGGTGACTAAAATATTTAAGTCAGTTATTTAGACATCTCAATAATCCGCACAGTTCCGAAAGCAGAAATGAAAACATTCTAACAGCAACAAACAAATATTTTACTTTTAAGAAACAATATGAAAGAAAACAGTGATTTGGACACGTTTCCATGAGTTTGCAAAACCTGCGCTACCGTGATGAACTGTCAACAGAGAGAAAACCATGTTTCTTATTAAATAAAAAAAATGGATTTCGCCCAGAAAAATGAGAAATTACAAATATGCTAGGCTTCATAAATTTAAGTGGAAATCGGTTTTTTCTAGATTAAAAAAAAAAACAGAATTTCATTAAAAATGCAAGTTTTATATAAAAAAACTAATCTGTTTCAACAACTTTCAAAAAATACAAGTGATACCATCTTGATCTATATTTTTGTGTAAGTAATTTCTGTGTTCAGCTTTTTATGATCAAATAACCGAATTAAGTAATTTCCTTCCAAGCATTTATGAAAATCAAACAGTTTAATCATGGAAGGCCCTAGACCATATAGGTATTACAAAAAAAATCTTAGGATAGTGTTATCTTTCTTGCTTGTTACTGTGCACACTTAACCTTAGATGGTGGTAAGATGGGACAAGTGACGACGAGGAATACAAAGAATTGAATTGATTTCTTCTGACTACTGTTCTAATCTACAGTGCTATTTTAACAACGTTGCGGTATATATATATATATATATATATAAATATATATATATATATATATATATATTATATGTATAGTTTTTATTTTCTTTTATGTAAATACAGTCATATCTTGCTACGATGTGCAGACCGCTTTATAATAATAACTGATCTCTTCAGGCAAGAAAATTTAAGAATTAAAAAGGTTCAAGACCATTTTCAATTTCAGAGGAGAGAAAATATACTTTGCCACGACTGGCGTGAAGCAAGGTTAATGTTCTTATGGATTTAAATTTAAGTACAAAAATCAAATTTCTGTTAAAGAAACGAGGGTAAAAGGATAGTCTTGGGGAAGGTTGGAGAGAGTAATGAGAAGGGAAAGGATAACACAAAATATAGAGAGGGGTATGACTTCACTAAGAGGGAGAAAGAAGGGGTGAGAAGGAGGACGTACACAAGAAAACGGTTGACATGTAACGACGAGCGGGTCAGAAGGCGATATTTACTATTTTTTTTTTTTTTTACACACTTTTTTTTATCACCACTTATCAAGGCCCGGAAGCCACTCAGGGATAAGGGTTATTGCAAGTACATTAAGTTAGTGTGGAGATTTGATGAAGTGTTTACTTAAGGGGGCGGTTCATTAGGAATTTGTTAACGTTCGACTTGAAGACATCAAAGTTGTAGTCCGGTGGGAAGCAGGCAGACGGAACAGAGTTTCACAGGCGTGCAGTTCTAAGAAAGAAGCTTTGTTCATGGAATCCACGTTTTGATTTAGGCACAGATATAGAGTGGGGGAAATTTTTCGCAGTGGATTCAGCTAGACGGGTGTTTCTCGTGAAAGATTGGCGAGGGGGGACCAGAGATTGGAGTTCAGACGAGCACTTGCCATGGAAATAACGATAAAACAAGGATAGGCTCGCAATGTCTCTTCTGTGGGAGAGAGGTCGAAGGGTAGAGAAAAGAGCATCCCCCACTAAGCAATGAAGTCTATTTTGTACTCTGTCAAGGCAGGATAGGCTGTTTTTAAAGTCGTTTAAAATTGTCTCGACCATGGAGAAGGGTTAACTGAATTAGGTGATATTGTCTGTCTAGAAACCACGACATCTGTCGTTCCAGTTTTTATTTATTTATTTATTATTTGATTTTTTTTTAAATTATATCTTTTATTTTGAAATTAACACTGACATTTTTTTTTTTATATAAGATCAGATCTGGCTTCCCAAGTAGCCTGGGTTAGACTTCCTTTTTTATATGTACTTTCTAGTTATATCAAATTGAATATTTATTGTTTTAATTTATATCTTAATAAGTTAATATATATAAGCTTACCAAATAGTTGCTATTTTAGTTTTTATTTTGTTTCTAAAAATACACATGCATATACAGTGATGATCATATTTATTGGCACGGTAAAATAAAAGTTAAATTTTGTCTAATAAATTCTAAAAAAGGGATTAAATTAAAGAAAATAACAAAGTATATTATGTATTTTTAACTGGCCTTTCCGATGCAGCAATCGGATTTTAGAAAAAATAAATAACAAAGGAACAACAAACATAATTGCAAAAAACCCTTGTTCAAAATTATTGGCACGGCTTTGTTTTTCTTTTAGTATCAGTATAATATCAATCAATTTCCGGTTTACGTGCTTTCTGAACTTTTTTTATAGCCATATTATGCTTGTTTAACGCTAATTCAGTGAATAATTTTTTTCAGATAATTTTTAGATAGCGATTTATTTAAACTATTATAAGTGACTAAATTATAATTTTCAATCGCCATGGTTAAAACTAAGGAACACAGCGAAGACGTCAGGAAGCTTGTTGTAGCATGCTATACCAATGGGGAGGGCTATGATAAGATTTCAAAGAAGCTAAACCTTCCCAAATCCACTGTTAGAGCCATAATAAACAAGTTCAAATCGCAAGGCCACGTTATGAGTTTAGAGGGTAGAGGGAGAAAAAGGATTCTTTCCCCAAGAGATGAACGGAAAATTGTTCGACAAGTAAAACAAAACCCAAGGATCTCTGTTGGGGAGATTGTTGATGAACAGAGCACCTCTGGAGTGAATGTATCTCGACATACAGTTGGTAGAGTTTTGAAGAGAGCTGGTTTAAAAGCATGTCGTCCGAGAAAGACTCCCTTATTGAAGCCTATGCACCTGAAAGCAAGGCTAGCCTTTGCAAAACGTCATATTGATAAAGATGTTGCATTCTGGAAACGTGTTCTATGGACTGACGAAACGAAAATAGAGTTATTTGGCCATAATAAAGTGTCTTATATTTACAGAAAATCTGGCGAAGCTTTCCTGCCTAAGAACACCATACCCACAGTGAAGCACGGTGGAGGCAGTTTGATGTTTTGGGGATCCTTTGCTGCCTCTGGACCAGGGCGACTTGTTAAGGTCACAGGTAGCATAAAAAAGGAAGATTATGTTAAAATATTGGATGAAAACCTGAAAGACTCTGCTAAAGAGCTCTCACTTGGTCGTCGTTGGTGGTTCATGCAAGATAATGACCCAAAGCATTCGGCTAAACTGACTAAGAAATGGCTTGAGGACAATCATATTAATGTTTTGGAGTGGCCATCACAAAGCCCAGACCTTAATCCAATTGAAAATTTATGGAGAACATTAAAATTGAGGGTAATGCAAAGGAAGCCTAAGAATCTTATTCAATTGGAGGATTATTGTCAGGAAGAGTGGGCTAAAATTACTACTGAAGAGTGCAACAACTTGGTTGTAAACTATGAAAAGCGACTGAGGAAGGTAATCAAGGCCAAAGGCTATACAATTGATTATTAAATAAATCGTGCCAATAATTTTGAACAAGGGTTTTTTGCAATTATGTTTGTTGTTCCTTTGTTATTTATTTTTTCTAAAATCCGATTGCTGCATCGGAAAGGCCAGTTAAAAATACATAATATACTTTGCTATTTTCTTTAATTTAATCCCTTTTTTAGAATTTATGAGACAAAATTTAACTTTTATTTTACCGTGCCAATAAATATGATCATCACTGTACATATACATACACACACGTATATAGACGCGCAAACAAATACATATGTATACATACACATACATAGATGCCTGCACAAACACACGCACACAAGCGTATGTATGCATACCTATTGTGTTTTAATTTTTTATAAGCATTAATATATTCATTTTTTATTATTTTTATTTATTAATTTTTTTATTTTAATTCATAATTATCATTATTTACTTATTTCTTTTCTTTTCTTTTATAAAACTTTTTTTTTTATTTAACGTGTATTTTAATTTAAATAATTTTCCAATGGTTTTCCAAAGAATTTTAAGATTCACCTAAGTTCACCTTCAATCTCTACAGCATGATATCTTTTCTAAAACCTTATTGTGTATTTTTTTTTTTTTTACGAACTTTCTAAAAACGTCATTCTTCTTAATATTTTGTATATATTTGAAAATATGCACTTGAAATTATATTATTGGGATCCTTTAGTTGGATATTTTCCAATATATGTTAGGGGATAATTACAGTTAACTATTTAAATCGATGTATTAAGTGCAGATGTGCTACTGCAGAAAGTGCGTTAGAGAAATAACGATCAGAGTTTGGGTATTTATTTTATTAATTTTGGTTGACTTGATGTAATACAAGAAATTGATATTATAGGCTTATCTAGTTTTTAATGGTAGATTTAATCACGTGGGATACTTAATTATATGGGTGCATGAGGTATATTACTCATACGCATATATATATATATATATATATATATATATATATATATATATATATATATATATATATATATATATACATGCATACACACACAGACATATACATACAAATACAGGCACAATATCAATACTTATACAATATCTATATATATACATATATATATATACATACACACATAAATCATATATATATATATATATATATATATAAAAACCCATACAACATATATACATACATATACACAAGCATATACATACATACATATATGCAAATATACACAAAACACATATATATACATATATACCGTATGCAGATATTCTATCGTCTTAGTTAAGTTATGGATCTTTATGTACTGGTTGTATCAAATCAATTATTAAGTAAATACATTAAAGCTTATTAAATAATAGTTATTATAACTTTTAGTATGCTTAGATATATACATACAGTATCTCACAAAAGTGAATACACCTCACATTTCTTCAAATATTTAAGTATATAAATGAATTTTGGACACAATGAAAAGTAGTTTGTCTGCAGCGTATATAACAGAGTTAATTCATTTTCTCCTCAAAATAACTCAAAATAATGCCATAAAAAGCTAAATCTCTGGCAACAAAAGTGAGTACACTTCTTACAAAAAGTTGTCGATATTAATATACAATATGTCAACTCTCAATATTTTGTGTGGCCACCATTATTATCCAAAACTGCCTTTACTCTTCTGGACATGAAGTTTATCAGAGCTTCACATGTAGCCACTGAAATGTTCTTCCACTCTTCAATCATGACGTCGCGGAGCTGGCAGATATTTGAGACTTTGCACACCTCTACTGTCTGCTTAAGGATGCCCCAAAGATGTTCTATTGAGTTCAAGTCTGGATACATGCTTGGCCAGTCCATCACCTTTACCCTCAGCCTCTTCAGTAAAGCAGTGGTTGTCTTGGATGTGTGTTTTGGGTCATTTTCATGCTGGAACACTGCTCTGCGACCCAGTTTCTGGAGGGAGGGGATCATCCTCTGCTGCAGTATTTGACTTTAGACACACTTATCTTTGTACTACTCACCTGGTTACTACCACACATGCTTAAGGCCATTAGAACCAAACAAATTAAATTTCATCTTATCAGACCATAGGACATGATTCCAGTAATCTATGGGCTTTGTTGACATGTCTTCTGAAAACTGTTTGAGGGCTTTCTTGTGTATTGCCTTCAGAAGAGGCTTCCTCCTGGGGGTGACAGCCATGCATACTAATTTGAGGAGTACAAAGATAAGTGTGTCATGCCTACAGTCAAGCATGGTGGTGGGAATGTCATGGTTTGGGGCTGCATGAGTGCTGCAGCTATTGGAGAGTTACATTTCATTGAGAGAAACATAAACTCCAACATGTACTGTCAAATACTACAACAGGGCATGATCCCCCCCCCCCCCAGAAACTGGGTAGCAAAGCAGTGTTCCAGCATGGGTTTCAGATATGAGTCCGTGTTTAGATATAGGAATGAATAGAAAAAATAGTATCCGTATGCGAATGTGATGGCCGTCCAATCAGCAGGGGAATGTGAATTGGAGATATCTATGCTAAAAGGGGTTTCAGATTTAATTGGGATTATTCAGTTATAAAGATGCTTTTAATTTGACTAGAAAATGTACGACTTATGTTGCCTTTTTGCATATACCCATCCCCCCCCCCGCCACTATCATCCATACATACATCCGTGAAGAGGTTAAAAGATAAGGAAGAAAAAGAAAAGACGCAAGGGAGAAAAGAAGAAAAGAAAAAAAGGAAGAATGGAAAGAAGGGTAAGAGGAAGAATGAAAAGGAGAAACCATAAATAATTTATGGCTGGTGATTCTAAGGCATGTCTTTATACTTCCTATTCGTCCCACGTCCCCGTCTACTTCACCCACCCTCACTCCCATTTCTTATCATAGCTTTTTACTTATTTACTAAGCAAAGCTTTGAAAGTTTCATAGCAATAATAATAAAATCTCTAAATGTTTATAATTAATTTATCTCCATGCTTAGATATAATCATCTACACTAATTGTGATAATTATAATTAAAATAGAAGGTAATGAGAATAAACAAGTTGGCGACTGCGATATTTATGATAACTGATAATGATAATTAATGATTAATATTTGATAATTATTATAGTGATTAATAATTGTAATAATAGTAGGAAGAAAGTCTTTAAAGTAAGTGTTTGTAAGTTGAGAACTTTTTAATGATCACGCGGATTCCATTGGATTTACATCTAGGAAACTAATCTATACAACCATTATACACACACACACACACACACACACACACACACACACACACACACACACATATATATATATTTATATATATATATATATATATATATGTATATATATATATATATATATATATATATATATATATATTAGGAAAGGGCTCTATACGCCCATCAGTACGGGTGTATACTGCAATTTGGCATAAACAGGTAGTTCGACTAGTTTTGAATAACTATTTGATCTTTTTGCTTTATTTTATTTGTTTTTATTTGATCATCTCGGCTAGGTAACACCACGTGACGATTTTGAGACGCTTTAACGGAAGTAAGACATTTAAGTCGTCATAGAATGATTTCATGCAAAGACCTGTTTTCACTCTCAACAAGATATAGTAAAAAGGAGAGAGAGAGAGAGAGAGAGAGAGAAGGAGATAGAAAGAGAACAAGAAATAATGTAAGACCATTAGAGATAGAGTGATAGAAATCATAGCAAGAGAAAGAGAGACAAAGAACAATACATAGAGGGAGAGAAAGGGGGGAGAGAGAGAGAGAGAGAGAGAGAAGTAGACAGCGTTAAACTTTCACACCTTTAACGCTGTCTACTTCTTTTGAAGGGAGGGGTGATAAATAGAAAGAGAGTTAGAGTGAGAGTGAGGGAAAAAGATAAAAGTTTCCAGGGAGTGTGAAAGAAGAGACAGAAATAAGAAAAGAGAGAGGGAGGAGGAAGAGTTATAGAAACAGAGAGAGAGAAAGAGAGAGAGAGAGAGAGAGAGAGAGGGGGGGAGGAGGAGGAGGAGGAGGATAAAATAAAATAAATCCGAGATTTAAAAGGATAAGTGCTAACTCCAACACTTATTCTGATGACAAAAATAAAAAATCGTAACCGCAAAAACAATAAAAATAAAAATGAATCCAAAGAAAGAATTGAATGAGAAATGTTCATCACAGCAAATATGGAAAAATCCATGGAGAGGGAAGGGGGAAGCGATTGGGGGGGGGCGAGGAGTTAAAGAAGAAGATAAAACCGGTTATGCTTCTATGAGTTAATCCACTAAGAAGGAGAGAGAGAGAGAGAGAGAGAGAGAGAGAGAGAGAGAGAGAGAGAGAGAGAGAGAGAGAGAGAGAGAGAGAGAAATAAAAATCTACTTAATCCGGAAAAATAAAATTTCCTCCCGGAATATGTGATCTTGAGATGAAGATAAAATTGTAGTGCAAGTGGAAAACTTAACAGCTTCCGTCGCATTTTTCTTCTTTCCTGACCAAACACTTTGCTTAAAACAACGGCACCAGCTTCCACTTTCTGTCTACTCCACCACCTACCTTCTCCTTCTTCCTCCACCATCTAACCGTCGTTCCTTCCATCCGTCTACATCGTCCATCTTTCTTTATCGTTCGTGATTTCTTATAGCGATATCGATTCTTAATCTAACCCTAACTCTAATTCCTTGCGTCTTTATTGGTATCGTCTTGATTCTCCTGTTAAGTTGGCGAAAGGTTTCAATGCATTTTGGTTTCGTGTGCAGAGATTTTTTTTTTTACTATTTACAGAGTTTCTCATCCACATTAGAGGCTTCACAAATACGCTTACACCTCAGCTCAGTCATTCATTTTTCTTTTCATTCAGATTATCCTCCACATTTATCCATTCTCTGCTTCATCCCTCTCTCCCTCGTCATATATGCAACAATATCATCCGACCAGATGAAAAAGTCCCAAGTATTTTTAATTGCGTTTTACTGACTCTAAAAAAAGTCAAGTGGTTGAACATAGTCAAGAGCGACTCAAAAGCTCCCTTTTCATTGAATTTTAGGGGAGAGCATAACTCCTTTTCCAGGATTACTCCACTTACCCTTGACCTTTCACCTTATAATACTAAGTGTTTAATGAGGGATTATCAAGTACCATTGATTGAACTCTGGTCTTTCAACCTATTATAGAACAATCTAACCATTATAACTCTAACCATGATAGTCGTGGTTTCATTTTGCTGGAAAAAAAACAGGTTTCATATTAAGCACATAATAGTGATAAATATTTTGGTAGATACGTTTGCTAATATAAATATTTATTTAAATTAAATATTAAATTAAATTAAATATTAATAAATATTAACTAAATACATTTGCTCAAATAATCTTTAACGATGATATTGTAAATAGGAGATGTTTTATACAAAGATAACGATGTCATTGAATGAGCTTACCTAGAAATAAGCGAGAATTTGTAGAAAAGGAACTCATAAAAAATTAAGAGATGACGTCGAGGGTTAGGGTTAATGAATGAGACAACATGCGTTTTTAAAATGGTTTAACAAAAAGATGATAATCACGGTATGCCCTTAAAATAACTCTCTCTCTCGCGCGCGCTCTCTCTTTCTCGCTCTCTCTCTCTCTCTCGCTCTCTCTCTCTCTCTCTTTCTCTTTCTCTGCCCTCTCTTCTTCCCACTCTTTTTTTATTTTACAGCTCACTGAACGATCGGATATGGCTGATACGAATAAATCATTCATCTTTCAAAAATCATATTTAATTGATTAATTGAACAATAAATGGGATGGCTTTCCATTTTAGATACTGAAATTATCATTGGCCAACAGGATTACAATACACATACACGGTGCTAATTCCGGTGAGAAGACAACATATCATTATTTGTAATTGGCTATACTATGCATCAATACGACGTGCCATAAAATTGGAGATGAAATGGGCAGCATAAAAGTTATTTGCTGTAATAGTTTTGGGGGAAAAACAGAGATCCGGCTCTCCTTTTTTTCTATGAAAGAAATAGTATGATAGACAAGACTGAGTGGCCGAGAAAGTCTATAAAATACATTGTATTGACTATATTAATTATGGTTAACCTCTGTGGAAACATCAGTTCTCATCGCGGACCACAATGCTGTAAGTTTTCGTAAGGAAGAAAGTGACAGTCGATAAAAGTAAGTTTTTGGTTAAAAATGAAAAATTATATGCAAGGTTAGTTAAACAATGAATTGAAATTTTCGATTAGATGTTGTTAGAAATTAGTCTGATGTGTATAGGATGTTGCATCATGGGAGAACATATGAGATAGAAAAGCTAGGGTTTGGCGTCAAGGTGAGTTAACACTACTTTTTCGGCATCCACCACCTGACAAGGTTAAACAAAGATCAGTCGTAAAAATTACTGTAAAAAGAAAATCTAAGAGCAAATAATAGTATTTATTTTTATGTATTTTGTTTGTTTTTTAATTGATCCGATTATTGCAACCACAAAATGAATAAGAGAAGCCACTGCCACCATTACTGAGAGACGAGCAGTATGATAACACAATAAAAAGGAAAGTTTGATAAAAGACTTAACTAGTGAATTAGGATGACACTCATTTACCAATTTTAACAAATGCAAAGATTTCATTGGATAATCGTCTCTGTTGATTATCCAATAAAAATGAACAAAGATTCTCTTCAAATTTGCTATGGAAAGAACTATCGGCTTGGATAAAATATGTAATCGGTGAAGTCGATTGGAATTTGTTGCAATATTTTTGGCATAATTGTGTTGGGTATGTTCACAAAGATTTGGACGATTATATTTATAGCCAGCGGTGATAATAAGGAACCAATCAGGTACCAGAATCGCTGTATAAAATATATCGAATCCATTGGAATTTTTCAGTCATAGCTTTTCATCGCGACACAAGAATGGAACTAGACTATTTTAACCATGGCTGGATTAATGCTACCATTCTTTACAATTCAAAACTCCTCTGACTGGTTTGATATTGCTAATTTGAGATGGAACAGCTATATTTAATATTTGCAATTTGATCATTTTCTTTCTCTATGATAGTTATTTATTTTTTTTTGCCATTTAGTTTTGGATAATTTCAAAGAATGGCTCTACACATAATTATATTTCTTGGTGCAAGAACACAGACTGACAATTTCCATAAATTTCCGACTGTCACTTGTGCAAGACTCGTGCATCATCATCTGCGTGATAACACTGAAAGACATTTTCTCCCAGTCTTCGTAATACGTGGAAAAGTTTACTATCCATGGGTGGGTGCCACAACACTCATAAAAAAAATGGGGAATAGTTTCAAAAGTTAAACCTTCTACTATAAAAGACAAAGTTCCATAAGAAAAACATTAATTTTTCAAAAATGCAAATTTCATTCTTGGTTTCTGTTGAGGTGTATCCACCCTATGGATAATAATGAAGTCTTCCGTTTATAAACGCCAAGAAAAAAAGGTCTCTCGGTGTTAGCATGCAAGTTATGCACAAATCATGCACATTGGAGTCGGACTGACGTATACCTACACTTTTTATTTAATGTATTTGTTGTCTGTTCCATATATTTTGTGTCCACTAATTACCGAGTTGTGTCTTTCTTCTAGACCCTTGTGAATCACAAGTTTCGATGTTCATGAAGTCTTTCATTTATTATTCTTTGACATTATTGATAGGGATTGAAATTTGCTTTAAATACTTTGTTTACAGATACATTAGACACTTAGTGTCTCCGATGGTTTGGCCATGTACATCTTGCATTGACTCCATTATATTTTTGGATATTCTTGGAATTAGAGTGAATAGAATTCTAATAAAAATGTGGTTTGAATGTACAAAAACGCAACTGCATACAATCCGATATCAATCTTTTTAGATGGACAGCGTGGCTATCAGGCATGAGACGTTGTCTGGTGTTGGGACACTCAGAGCACCATAAAAAGCAAAACTGGCTAAAGACAATAAGCGATACTTAAGGAACATCATCATATCTTATCAATCTGAAAATTCTCCAGTGTTAGCATTGGTTTCCCCGATACGTTTGTAGTCAAAATTATTTCTAAAAAGACATCGGGTATTTATGGGAGGAACCACAAGGAAGTTGCTAACATCCTAAGTGAAAAAGATTTTTGTGGAACGAAATGGATTCGAACTTGCAACACCCAGATCGTCAGTTCGTGTCGTTTACCACCAGACCGCCGTTATCTCCCAGCTAAGCTGATTGAAACTAATTCATACATGCTTTGCACTATTCAAGTATTACTAAATGCTTTACGTTGTGGACAAAGAAATGTCTACATTTCATAAGACAAATACTTTAATATTAAAGGGGTTTCAATAAGCTAAACATATAGGACAGTTATTCGTGTGTGTACACACACACACACACACACACACACACACACACACACACACACACACACACACACACACACCAATACACTCAGAAAGAATTCTTGTTTTTATCGATATTCCTTTAGGGTAAAAACCTTTACTGTCTAAGAATCGTTCTGGTTGGCTATAAAACAGAAGAAGGAAATAAAAGGAAAAAGAAAAACAAAAATAGGGAAATATTTTTTCTTCCATTCATAAAATCTATAACAACTCTCGGCTATAAAATACGGAAAGAAAACATTTAAATGATCTATAAATGATTTAATAACAGGCCAAATATTAGATCACAGTTTGGGGCTATAAATAGGAGATGATGATGATGATGATGATGATGATGATGATGATGATGATGATGATGACAAAATTGATTCAGATACTCCAGATATTCTTGCACCGTAACGAATACTTGAGAATGAATAGAAACACAATTAAATTTTGTTGAACTTAATATTAAATCGATATTAAATAAATTGGGAATTCTTTTCCTATTGTTTTACTGTTTCATGTGTATGACGCTTAATTCTCTGCATTGTCGTTGCAGTCAACATTTTATTGGCAATTTTGGAATTTCATGTTGTTACTAACTATCCATATGCATAGTACATGCATATGAAAAGGTCTTAATTTTGGCAAGGTAAAAAAAATCACATATCAAAACAAAAGATGTGTTCATCAACAATCAGTTTGAAGCGAGTCTTGTAAAAGTCGAAGGTTCAATCATTACTACAAGCAATAATAACCAAGAATTAACACTTCCATCCCGGTCATGGCTGATAGAACGAGATCAATTTACCCTGATGAATTAAATAAAGTATTCAGTTTTAAATTAGCTCATCTCAAAAATGCAGAAATATGAAATCTTCTTGAATCACAACATCATAGAAACAAAGTTTAGCTTTTGATGACGAAAAAAAAGTCAAATGTTCACCCCCCCCCCCCCAAAAAAAACTCGGTTCTAATTGAAAGTCTTCTGGGGATTTAAAGTTCAATCCTTACTACAGACGATAATGAGAAAGAATAACATTAAAAAATTAACACTTTTAGCCCAGTCATAGCTGACAGAACGAGAAAACTCTACCCCCATAGATGAAATAAAGTGTTCAGTTTGCAATTCTGCAGAGTTCTTCACAAAGATTCCCAAGTTCAAAAGGAAACACCTGAAAAAGGTTGAAGGTTACGTTGGTCGAAACGTGAGAATAACAATAAAGATACTGTAACGTTGTGACTTCAGTCGAAAAGTGGACAAAAGAACAGGAAATAACTCTGGCTCACTTTTGGTTCGTACAACAATATTTGTTACAGCCGTGATGTCACCCACGAGATTCGAACGTTATCTCGTCTCCCTCAGGATCTTTGTCTGCCTTTGTTTATAGTCCTTTCCCTCCCACCACCGATGACGCCACTTCTCATGCATTTACGTGCTGTGTTACAAGGCGAATGATAGCTCAAATGATTCATAATCATAGTTAGAAGGCTTTGAGCTTATTTTCAACTTTTGCTTTTCTTATTCGTCCTTTAGTCCTCACATTCCATGAGCGATGTTTCTGAAAAAAAAGAGAAATATTACTGTTTTTTTGGTCGGAATTTATTCTATCTACCACTTATCTCCTTACATCAAATAGCTTCATGGACAAACACACACACACACACACACACACACACACACACACACACACACACACACACACATGTACACACACATGCACAAGTTACACTTAAAACGATGGTTAGAATCATAGAAAGATCTCTCGATTGGAATATCTGAGATTGAGTAACTGTTTGAAATCTGGTAGGACGTCTCATCCTCAGATTGAAAACAAAAACGATAAGAAAATTAAAAACACATACAAAAAACAAAAACAGTTACACTTAAATGAACGTTTAAAATCTTAAAAAGATCTCTCGGTTGATATATATCAGATAGTGGGTGAATGTTTATATATATAATAAATTCCACAGCCAAGCAACGTTGCAGCCGCCAAGAGCCATGACAGTCAACGAACCGGAAGTCCAAGACTCGAGTTTCGCCCTCATTTGGGCTCATCAGTTAGACACATCCGAACTCAGGATTCGAAACTTGAGCCTCTTGCATGCGGGGCAAGCACTCTACCAACTGAGCAAACGCCCCGCACACAAGAATTTCTATTAACCAACACAGATCAAGCAAACCGCGCCGAAATCCGACTGTGAAATGAACCTACTTCGTCTCAACAAGGGACGCAGTCATCCAACCAGCTAATAACCCCAATAATGTCTCACAAGTAGGAGTTTTTAACTTGAAAGGACGATGCCATCTAGCAATATATATATATAAGTGCCGGTAAAAAGAAAGTCTGCACTTGTAATTTAAAAAAAAAAGGCAAATTTAAGCTAAATTTAATGTAACTGTTTAAACAACATATACCTCATTTGATTTGCCGTTTATTCCTTTACAATTTTACCTGTTCATATTTGACTTTTAATTGAAATATTCTAATGTTCACGTCAATTTAAAAAAAATAACTTCAAATTGAGGAGGCAAAAAGAAAATCCGCAGCAACAAATTTGCTTAAAATCAGCTTAAATTATCGCCCAAAAATCAGTTTAAAATATCCACCAATAAGTAACAAAGCATCTCTGATCATAATTGTTGTTGTTCCAGGTTATACAATCATTTAGTCCATATACCACAACTTTCTCTTAGTGATTTTCAGGACTGCCAGGAGCTCATTAATCTCCACCTTTCTGGTTTATTCAATCGAGAAATCGGCCATATTGAAATGTGATGAGAAAACTGTACGAAAGTCTGTGCAAAAGCACTAAAACACTGGCAGTGTTTGTGATACCCCTAAATCTGGTCGTACTAGACTTATTTCTAACAGGGAAAACAATACTATCAAGATCCGCAGCCTAAGAAACAGATTTGAAACGGCTCCTCAAATCCAACAACAGTGCAATCTTGTTAAAAAGTGCTCTCTTTCTACTGTCAAGAACAGATTAAAGGAACTTAATTTGCGAGGATATGTTGCAAGACACAAGCCAATGATTTCTGTAAAGAACAGAAAGTGCCGTCTGGACTTCATCAGATGTAATGAAGATCATGACTCTTCATATTGGTCAAAAGTGCTTTTTAGCAAAGAAAGCAAGTTCAATAAGCTAGACAGTGATGGTAGGCAGTACGTCCATCTTTGAGTCGTTAATCAATCAATTACTAGTCTGCCACTTCACAGACATTGAAGTTTTATTCAACCGACAGATTTAGACAACCCCATTCTACATACTAACTGTAATCTCCATACGTATATACCAAGCACTGGATAAGCTGGGTTAATAGTCCTAGGCATTTGTCAGGGTTTGGCATGATGGTCTTCTCATTAAAATCAAATCCTATGGTATTGCTGGACGTGTACTTAACATAATCAAATCCTTCTTAGATAAGAAAAAAATCAATGTTATCCTTGATGGTCATACATCAAAACAACATGGTATAAATGTAGGTGTGCCACAGGGGTCAATTCTTGGACCTTTATTATTCCTCATATTCATAAATGATCTTCCTGATAAAATTTTCTCTGAGATTGGGATATTTGCTGATGACACCATGCTCTATAACAGACACGAGGTTAAAACTAATGGACACATATCTAAGGAAATGGCAGAAACACTAGAGGAAGACCTCCAATCTGTAGTCAAATGGGATCATAACTGGTTGTTAATGTTTAATACTGCTAAGACAAGGCTTAATTTCTTTAATGATTACAAGAAGACTTTTTAATCACCGATTTTCATGTCTAATGATACATTGTCTGAAGGTACTTCATTGAAATTCCTTGGCTTATCATTCACAGGCAACATGAATTGGAACAAATATATTGAGGTCATTGCCAAGGCTGCTACGAAGAAGGTGGGCTCTCTCTACCATGTTAGAAGGTTACTCACACCTGAAAGTATTCTGCATCTCTACAAGATCACAGTTCGCCCATGCATTGAGTATTGCTACTGCATCTGGGTTCGCACATCTGCCACTAGCCTTTTGTTCCTTGACAGGTTCAAAAACGAGTTGCCAACCTAAAAATTCCTGAACTATCAACTAAACTCCAACCTCTGTCCCATCACCGAAACTTGGCATCCTTGTGCCTGTTTTACAAGTATTTCAATGACCGTACTCAAAGCACTAGTACCCCCTTGACGGCAATACCCTCGAACAACCCGACAGGCAGCAAAATCCCACCCCTACATTATAGAAATCCCTAGATGCCATAAAGCCTTCTACTCAAATAGCTTTTTCCCTTGGACTGTTGCACTTTGGAATTCCCTCCTTGGCCTCTGCGTACTGACATGCAGAAATTCAAGTGTAATGTAAACAGACATCTCGCTGCCCAACTCCCTAAATAGTATCCCTGAAAATCTAGTCTTAAATAGTAGCCCCTAACGACTAAGTTGCTTTGTGCCTTGTTTGGGGTGATTGACAATAAAAAACATATATATATACATATATAATACAACTAGCAGACCACCCGTCATTACCTGGTCATAAAATACGCTTAAATAAGGTATTTTGATTAATCCAGATTTCGTATTTATTATTATATTATATTGGATCCAATATATAGTAATGATTAAAAAAAAAAACAAAAAAAAACAGCACATGCGCCACCACCGAGAATCGAAACAAAATGTTTAGCTTACGATTTACTTTTTCCTTTGACGTTAAGGCCTGAGCTATGAAAACATGTTTGCTGCAAGACTAAAAATTAAAACATGAACCAATAGCTATTACGTTACGTATGCATACTCGTAATACTGTCGTTTGACCTTCACCTGGCAAATTCGACCTTTTTCATTTTCACACTTTTGTACTGATTTTCCAGGCTAAAACTCAAATATAAAGTTTTGCATGCGTTCAAATGCCCTACATATAAAGTTTCATGTCTGTAGACTTTGCTGCTTGTCAGGTTTGTTGAGGGTATTTACGTTGAGGAGACACAAGGGCTTGTAGTTCATTGGAGCATCCACCATTAAAATACTTGTAAAACAGGCAAAAGAGATGCAACATTTCGTTGATAGGTCCACCTTTTTACACAAATATTACACAAGTATAAATCATGTAGAATATCTGCATGAACATAATTATACATAATAGTTAACTAAAGATGATCATCCCATCAGAAACTCGAAAAAACTAATAGGGAATTAATTAAAATGAATTTTTAAAAGAATATGCGAATTAGCTAGATCTTAAAAAAAATTTTTTTTTTACATGAAGGTCACAACTTATCTAGGCCCAGAAGCCACTCGGGGATAAGGGTTATTTTGTGTACAGTAATAAATGGGATAGTGTTGCAGTATTCATTAGTTTTCGAGATTTGATAAAGTGTCAAAACCTTGGGGGGGGGGCGGTTGATCAGGAATTTGTTTATGTTGGACTTGAAGACATTCATGTTGAAGTCAGGAGGGAAACAGGCAAGTGGTAAAGAGTTCCACAGGCGTGCAGCTCTAAGAAAGAAGCTTTGTTCATGGAATCTATGTTTTGATTTAGGCACAGATAAAGAGTGGGGAAAATTTTTGACAGTGGTTTCAGCTAGACGGGTGTTTATCGTGAAAGATTGGCAAGGGGGGACCAGAGATTGGAGATCAGACGAGACTTGCCATGGTAATAACAATAAAACAAATATAGGCTCGCAACATCTCTTCTGTGGGAGAGAGGTTGCAGGGAAGAGAAAAGGGCATCCCCCACTAAGCCATGAATTCTATTTTGTACTCTGTCAAGGCAGGATAGGCTGTTTTTAGCAGCTCCTGATCAGATGTGGCAGCAGTATTCCATCCCTGGACGTACTTGGCTTTTATATAGATAGAGAATTGCATCAGAAGTGAGATATCTACTGGAGCGGTAGAAGGATCTCACCATCTTTCCAGCGACCTTGGCAACATACTTGATGTATGTGTTCCATTTCAGATCGGGAGTAAAGATCAAGCCCAGAAGCTTGTCAAAACATGGGGCCTCCCCTAGACGAGAGCCATTTATTTCAATTGATGCCAGATGGGGATCAGAGCGTTGATGATGTAAAGATAGGAGCTTGGTTTTAGATGCATTAAAAGTAACCAGCCACCTCTTCACCAACTGAACTATGCGCTCAAGATCAGAGGAGAGAGAATCAGAGAGAACTTTGTCATTTACAGCCTTTGATGTGTTGCCGTAGATGGTCATGTCATCAGTCATCAGCATAGATGTCAACAAATGATTTAAGTATGTATTTTGGGAGATCATTGATGTAGATCAGGAAGAGAGTTGGGCTCAGGATGGACCCCTGAGGGACTCCAGCATAAAGACTGCGGCCCTCTGATTTTTGTCCATCAACCACTACTCTTATGAGCTTATCAGAGAGAAATGATTTAATGATTGAGAAAACATTTCCAGTTATACCGTAGCTGGAGATCTTGTGAAGTAGGCCCTTATGCCATACCTTGTCGAAGGTGTTTGATATATCAAGAGCAATTGCCTTAGAAAGGAAACCTCTGTCAAGAGATTCGCTAATCCTATGAGATATAACCGTTAGCACATCTATGGTAGATCTTGCAAAACGGAAACCATATTGCGTGTCACTAAGAAGGTTATTTCTGCTGAGATGGTTGACTACTTCTCTATTTAATATGGATTCCAGCAGCTTACTCATGACACACAGGAGACTTATGTGTCTGTACTGAGAGGGAGATGACTTATCACCTGAATTCTTAAATACAGGACATACTGATGATATTTTCCAGGGTGTTGGAAAGCACTTCTCCGTAAGGCAATGCTTAAACAGTTTCGTAAGTATGGGAGCAAGTTCTGGTTGAAGCTTTTTTAACACTATAATTGGGATGTCGTCAGGGCTAGTTGCTTTACTGGAATCAAGGTTCTTGATTAGCTTGGCGATCTCATGCACAGATGTTTGTGTGTTGCCTAGGGTGTTGTGTGTTATAGGAGGAAATACAAGAAGTTGATGGCCTTCATCGCATAGGGTAGAATTAGCTGCAAAGTTCTTGGCAAATAGTTTTGCCTTGTTGAATGCTGACGAGATGATCTCTGGTCCATTGATAATGGTTAGGATAGAACGCACGCTTCTGTTCAGGATCCTGTTTGCTATTTGCCAAAACTGGTGAGAATCAAGCCGCTGATCAGCTACTTTGGATTTAACGGACTGAGCATATAGCTCTCTTGCATTTTTATTACTCTTTTGCAGTGGTTGAATGCAATTCCACGACCCATATATAACAAAGTTGTATTTTCTTTTTAAATAAATAAATAGAAAAAAGGGTTTTTGATATGAATATGAATACACACACACACACACACACACACACACACACACACACACACACACACACACACACAAAATATATATATATAGGAGTATAGATATAGATCGACAAATCAAATAAAAATATTTGAGTGAGTCATAATTCAAATCATATGCACAAATAATTCAAGTAATAAAACAAGATATTATGATCGCAACAAGTTTATCAAAATATTTAGGACAGAGTTTGGGTTCATCTGTCTATACTATTAATAAAATTCTAAATGTTTATTTATTTATTTATGTGCGTGTGTATATATACCAATAAAACTTTCGAACTGATGCCCCGAATTGAAAAATTCTTTTTTTCCCCGAAAGGTGTAAGTCCCTAGATTGTCCCTTTCTATATATGGTTCGTAACAAACAATGTCGCACAAAAAGCCCAAATTATTATTTTTTTTTGCCGTTTCGTTTTTATCAAAAAAGTTACCTATCCATGTCAACAGAAGTTAATGTCTGTATACAATCATGGTAACATTTTTCGGCATATGGACAGACTTGTGGCACAATGAATAACATGTCTGACTATCATCCTTACCCTTAGACAGAGTATTTTTGTTTTTTAGTGATTTTGTTTTGTGCATATGGGAATTTCCTATACTCCGAGTTCATTGGGTAAGCGTTGATGGTAGACGATGTTGAGTGTACTTAATGTTGAGTGTACTTAATGTTGAGTGTACTCGATTTTGTGTTTGACTCAGCGTTGTGTGTGCCAAGGAGGTGCAGCTGCTAGTATTTAATATCAATCTTTTAAAAAATTATCATTTGGCTTTTTACCTTTCTATTCAACAAAACTGCAGGAACCAATGCTGTTTGTTTTTTTCTTTTTCTATGATTTAATTGGCACTTATTCATAATAGCTAAGGATCTACCATTTCAGGTTCAATTCCGATCTAACTTTAGGCAATTGCTACAATTGCCTAAAGTCAGATTATAATTTTTTGTGAAGAAATCAGATTATTATAGAAAATTACATTATTATAGAAGTTAGATTGGAGTTTTTATAGATAGGTCAATTTGATAGAAGATTTTAAGTTATTTAAGTTATAGACAGAAGTATTCATTATTAAGGCAGTAGTATGATGTCTCTGTCTGAGTTCGAATCTCATGTAAGTTTAAACTTTTTTTAACTGGATAGGTGTTTTATAAATTTAAAATTATTGACATAATAATAATAATAATAATAATAATAATAATAAATTAATTAAATATTTAAAAAGATTAACATAAATTAGTTAAATATTTATAAAAAATCCTATTTTAAAAAAATTAATTTGTGAAAAAGTAAGCATAAACACATTAGTTCAAAGTGAATTATTTTTTATTTCATTATTATTTTTTTATTATCGTTTTGAGATGAGGTTTCATAATTTGTGCATTCGTTCGTTTTGCAAACTGTTATCCTCATCTTCATAGTTGTTGTTTTCATCATGTTTCTGCCAACTCATCATCTGGCCTTCTTCAGGTGATTAACCGCAATGGGATAGTAATGCTGAGTCTTATAACTGTATCCCCAGTAATTACTGCCTTCCATAGTTGTTGTTGTCTCACAACTAATCCTCTGGCCTGCTTTGGGTAGAACTGAAACCACTCTCATCAAAGAATGCTCACCTGGAACCATAGAGACTCAATGCCTCTATCTACTACTGCACCATGGCACTGAATCGCAGTGGATAGAGACGTATTACACCTGTATATACCTTAATAATATCAGTCACATCTACCCGACGTTGTCCAGGAGTATTTTTAGTTTCATTACTACTAATCCCAATTAAGTTTTCTTTTAATGTTTTGTAAGAAAATATATTTTTTTAGAAAGGAAGAGTAGAAAGTGAACCTCAGCAAAAAGCAAAAAATACAGAAACAACAAATTTGAACGTCATGGATTGAGAACACGTCAGTCTGGAACATTTCATTGTACATTAATTACTATGTACTAAGTTCGTTATATCGATGAAGATGAGTCTCCTTGCTGCTTTCGTTGCTTGGACATCTGGGTAGAAAGTACCAGTAAAGAATGAATTCTTAACAATCAGCCCGGCAGGTGCAGGACCAGGAACTGGCCAAGTACCCATCAGACTGAAGTACGCCGCCTGCATATTACCTAGATTCTTCCTCCCAGGCCTTGCCACTCGGCTTTCGGGTGGGGCAAATTTATCATTTGTTGCCTGAGGCGCACCTACTGGGGAATGCAGATGGGGATGCCACAGTTTTTTGCTGGGCCAGAGTGCCCCTCCTTTGGGGGGGGGGCTGGTTTGAAATTCACACTTTCTGACCTTGTGTCACATCTTGCTGAGGTAGGCAGCATGTTAAATATCAACCCTAAGTTCAATAGCCATCTTAGTTTGCATAAACATTCAATCTAATCACAATAACATTTTACACAAACACTCAGTTGAATAGAACTGCCATAGATTTAGACCAAGTCACCTTTAGATAAATATAGAATTGTCTGTTTAATTTTCTGTTTAGTTAAAAAAAAAAAAAAAAAACATGGGTTGTCGAGAGTTCCTTGACACCCAGTACATCCCCTACCAAAAGTGTCATGGATGTGGATAGACACCTTTCAGGTAAATTAAATGTATTTAGTTGTAATTCAATTTATTTTCATTTATTTGTACTTTTTTCTGTGGATTTTATCTTGTTTTCTAATCAATTAAAACGGTGGAGAGGGGGTTAGGGTTAGGGTTACAAAAACAAGAAATTAAACTAAGAATACAAAAACAAGAAAAAATGCTTACGACAATGACGATTAGCGTTGGAGTTCTAAAGAAGTGCGAGGTTTGAATAGATGCCACCGATATATCAGTGACGGATAATTCGAGTGACACGTGATGGAAGTGACAGGGGAAAAGGCAAGTGTCAATGGAAACGTGTGTCAGCTGAGAGGCAGGCGCCAGCAGGGTGGGGCACAATGGTACAGCTTCCTGCTCCTATGCATACATACATACATACATACATACATACATACATACATACATACATACATACGTACATACACACATACATATACAGTATAGTAATGCAGTTTAGGAGATAAAACACAGAGGGCTTAACTGCGTTTGTAAAAGTTTATATATATATATATATATATATATATATATATATATATATGTGTGTGTGTGTGTATATAAAGCTGAACGTGTGTGTGTGTGTGTGTGTGTGTGTGTGTGTGTGTGTGTGTGTGTGTGTGGTCACGAATAGACTCCTATATGGTTGACTATTATAGAAAACTGATCACATATAATAATAGAAGATGTATCGAGACACAGGAATGGGTATGTTTGATCTGGCATAATGATGATTCATTAAAATTGTGGGGTCTACATACGCGCCTGGTCCACAAAGTATGGAAATAAAAAATTTTAAAATTACAAAAAAAAAAAAAAACGTTTACAAGTGTTTTTGATATAGATGTACATAATAATACTTTGATAAGTATGTTTTAACTTAAATAGGGATGGTATAATAAAATTGTGGGGTCTGCATTCGCGCCTGGCCTCGATAGAATGGAAATAGGCACAAACTTTAATAAAGACTTTTCATATCTATCTGCGTAAGTATACTTTGATAATTATGTTTCAGTTTGAAGAAATATGGTATAATAAAATTATGGGGTGTTCGTTCGCGCCTGACCTCCATAGAATGGAAATATGTCACAAAGTTTAACAAGGTTTTTTAATATAGATCCACAGAATATTGTGATAAGTGTTTCAGTGTGAACAGGTATGGTATAATAAATTATGGGGTTTATCCATTTTATTTTTACTTTCATCATATTTTGCTTTGGTTTTGATACCCCCAAATTCGAAACTATCTCTTTACAACCCATCCTTTTCATAACCTATCATACTTTCATAAATCAGAGTCCATTTTCTGTAGGCTGTTTTTGAATCCAGTCAACGGCGGATACTTTTGCTAGTATATATATATATATATATATATATATATATATATATATATATATATATATATTGTATTTTGTGTACAGAAAGTGATTAGGTGAGACAAGTCATTGGTACCGTCGGTTTCAAGCCCGATAATTAGGACCGTTTTAGATATCCATATCAAGCTCTCTTCAGCCAATATTCATCTAAAACTGTCCTAATTATCGGGCTTGAAACCGACGGTACCAATAACTTGTCTCATCTAACACCATTCTGTACACAAAATACAAAATATAAATACACTCTTATTTTTTAGATTTTCCTTTTAATTGAGCACTCTGCTGGATTTCTTTTTCTAAAAAAAGACTAATCATATATATATATATATATATATATATATATATATATATATATATATATATATAAGTTTAGTGGTTATATTTAAATTCTGAAAAAAGAAGAAGGGGTTATGTTGATTTCCTTAATTCATGGATTTTCAATAATGGCTATATCATCAGAGGAAATGAAATGTGGTTAGCAAAATTTAAATATAACCACTAAACGTATATATTGCTCTATTCTTAAATATTGAGCTTCTCCTTTTATGCCAGGATCGCCCTGAAAGTATTACTTCAAGAAATATCTATCAGGATTTTTCATCTGATTTCTAATCAGTCTTACCGTGATTATATATATATATATATATATATATATATATATATATATATATATATATATATAGCCAGTAGAGTTTAGTTTCCTAGAAGTACATCCAATGAAACAACGTGTGTCTACCAAAGAGTGCTCAATGAGTGAACAGAGCAGGTATATTAAATTTATTTATATTAATGTTTGTATAAATAAATTTAATATATATATATATATATATATATATATATATATATATATATGGTGGAACGATAAAGTTGTCGCCTTGAGGAAACCATACTATAGCATTATTTTTAAGCTTTTATTGAAAAAAATCAATTCAGGTAACTTTATTATGTAATAGAGCTGGCAACTATTCAATGCAGTTACCTTCAGACTCAATCAATGCCTCAATATGGGTCCGGAACTGGGAGCATGCCCTTTCCACAAGCACCGGCGAGAGCTGGCTTTAGTGTTGTGGGAGGTCACACACACACACACACACACACACACACACACACACACACACACACTAAGCTAAGCTAAGCTAAGCTAAGCTAAGCTAACTAACATGGCAGCATTCATAAACAAGTAGCAGTTTAAAATGAAACAAAAAAAAAAGCAGAAATTCTTGCTTGTTATACTGAGTTAAAGACTTTATAATTATTTTAAAGTGTTTACCAAGGAGATATCAAGTTCCAGCTTTTAAGGCTTCAGTAGGTCTTAACTGAGGATTGACCTTTGACCTCCCGGCTCTTACCGTTATACCAAATGGGCCGGTTTATGTGATAAAAGCAACACAAAATAGCAAATGTTGATAAATGTTTGATGCACCCTTTTGTTGTTTTTTTTTTACAAAGGAGTCACCATTTATCAAGGCCCGAAGGCCACTCGAGGGTAAGGATTAATGTGTGTACAATAGTCAGTGAGAAAATATTGTAGTAATCGTTATTAGTGGAAATTTGGTAAATTGGATTATTTGTTTACGTTGGACTTGAAGATGATCATATTGTAATCAGTTGTACACACAAAATAGCATTTAAATCAATGATAGTTTACAATAATATGGAAATATCTTGTTCTTATTATCATATGTTAATCCAAAGCTATGATAATAATCGTTTATGTCTTCACTTGACACGATCATAGGCTTGGTCCGGTTAAAGGCTGATTTTATAGAGATTATTCTACAAAGTGTCTGCCAATCTCATTATCAACCTTTCTCTTGGTCGCTTCCTGGCAACTTTTAATTTAACAGCAAGTTTCATGCTAATGATGGTGCACCACTTAAGCCACGTCACACTGATTCAGCAACTTTGCCAAGAATATTGCTGTCACTACTGAATATTGAACTGACATATTTGAAAACATGCATTCTTTGAGCGTCCTATCTGTCAACTAGAATGATACTATGTCTGATTTATCAGTGGTTAAACATAGAACCTTCCTGAGGTCCAGCCATAAATTAGACTAGATCAATCTGTCCTTCCAAGACTGGACATGTTGCAGGTCAGATTTACTTTTTTCAGTGATCAAAACATCATCTGCATACAAAAATATTTACTGGCATGGGCGAGTGCAGATTCTTGGTGATGGCGTCCATAGCAAGAATAATGAGTACCAACCATGATGGCCAAGTTCTTATGTTAGACATTGGTCAGGCAATGCCGAAAGGTGTACTGATTGACGATTATTATGATCGTTATAATATTTGTAAAAATACAATGTCAGAAATAAATGTTATCGTAGCAAAATAAATAGTTACAGATAAAATTATTTATGTTAAGATATTTTAATTGAAAAGAATGTTAGAACATAAACAATAATTAAAAAATAGGTTTGATCTCCAGAGTCCGACGTAGTATAATGTAGAGCTCACTTCAAGCGACGTGAACTTTAAGGTAGAGCTTGAAAGACATGTATCATTTTTAGTCAAGAATTGGGTATCGAAGAGTGCAGACTGAGTCGGTAGCCAGAGGGAGGAAGAAACGGTCTTCAGATCATAATGGCTCCAAGTAAAAGGGATCAGAAATAGCGATAGTCTAGGAACAGCATTGCTGCTTTCTAATGGGGAAACATCCGAAATAAAGCTGCTGTGAATATCACTAAGAATTTGAGTTGTACGAATCTTCATTTGCAGCTTTTCTGAGGATCTGTCAAATCGATACCAAAGATGGATAAGGTATGTTTCTCTATTGGCCAATCTAAACCCTAAGCGACTGTTATTTTCCCCTTTCTGTTGTAAATGTGACGTGTGCGTTGTTAAACTGTATCTGTTCATATATCAACACTGTCGTAAGTGTTATACACGCATCAATTCAATGAACGATAGAAAAACTAGATTAGACGAACACGTATATACACACGTCATGTAGATAACTGTGACACATTGACACATACACACACATTCATTAGAAGAACATTTTATAGCACTGGACGATACACGAATTATATATACAAGACATATGTATACATATATACACCCCTGACAATACAACACTTAGTCATACCAACGGTGGTTTACACCAGACTTTTAAATGAGTTATCGAATGATCTGACCTAGCTACTATTCATACATTATAAATTTTATTTGAAATGAAAATGGCTAAATGTTTAATAACGCCGATTGAAAACCTTATTGTGCCGTGTTCAAATCTAGTCTGTTCCACAGAAACCTCTTCATCAAATCCACACTTGACCTTGTGTCTAACTTAATGAAAAGGACGTAAATAAAATAATGCACTTTTTAAACACTCATTCGAACGTGATAGTGTTTTATTAAAGTTGAAAAAGTAATCTGTATTTTTTAGCAATCTAAAACATTTATGCAAAAATTATTTTCAATCTTTTTTTTTTTTTTTGTAAGCACTTGATTTTTTTGTTGGAACCCGGAATATATATATATATATATATATATATATATATATATATATATATATATATATATATATAGATATATATATATATATAAGATTCATGAAAATAAAAAGCACCTTTTTCCTTTTTTTTTTTTTTACTTCGAATTTGGTGAGACAACTCAGTGATGATCAGAAACAGTGAAACTTGGGTACGGCTTAGTTATTTAAGAGGACAGGTCAACTAAAACTTATTTACATAGGACTTGAAAAACACCAAGTTATAATCAACCAGGAAGCAGACAGAGTTATCTGCGCGTGGAATTTACATTTAAAAGAAGTAAATGATTTTAGCTTTATGGTGTCAGTCAGTGATATTTCTGATGATTAGCAATGCTATGAAACTGTGATAAAATTTAAAGCTAAGTACATTTTATAGTTATCGTCATCTGCATAAATAAAATAGTGTCCATAACTAAGATGGCGTCCATAACTAAGATGGTGTCCATAACTAAGATGGTGTCCATAACTAAGATGGCGTCGGTATGATAATCTCAAATATGAGGTAAATGTTTTCTTGACAACGTATACAGGTAGTGATAATAAATGTTCACCGTTACCAGACATTTCTTATATTTTTGCACCTCTGTTTCGATATCAAAATTAATATTAAGTTAAGCTTATGTTTAAAATACCATGTACATTTGTCTATCCTGCTTAAATTTGAAATAGCATTTTCGTCAAAATTCTCGTTTGTCTATGATGCTTTTTCGTTAAAATTTTCGTTTGTCTGTGATGCTTAAGTTTGAAATAAAATTTTCATCAATATGCACTGCTTAAGTTTGAAATAAAATGTTACCTTTGTCTATCACACATATATTTTAGATAGAATTTTCGTCAGTCTGTCCTGCTAAACTTTGAAACAGTATGTGTGCCGTTATGTTTGCTGCTCTGTCACATTTGTGTTTGAAAAAAAAAACAACAAACACAAACAGTCGTTTTCATCACAAACCATATTTAATGGACACATTTTAAAAGTATTCATTTTTGTTTTTACTAATAATAAAATGTACAAACATAAAAATGCCGCCATTTGTAAATTAAAATACACGGCTTCATTTTTGATGCGTGCGGCGCCAATCGAGTAAATTGCATAACTATCAGGGAATGCTGCCAGATAAGAAGCAATCTCTTGCACATCAGTTGAGAAATTACAGGATATGTAAAATATCGGATTGGAATTTCTGATTCCTTGTTTATCAAGTCTGTGTTTACTGCTTAAATTTCAAAGTCCATCACACAAATTAATTCAATGTATTTGATATCTCAGATTTGTTTTATTTTTAACTTTGTTTATTCTTGAACATGAAAACAATTCGTTTTTATTCCCACAATAATCAAAAGTAGATTTTATATATATGGTTTATATATATATATATATATATATATATATATATATATATATATATATATATATATATATATATAAGAGTAGGTAGTAGTTTGCTTGAATCATTGTTGGTAAAGAAATATATAGAATTGTTTTTTTTTAAAGACAAAGACAATGCAGGGAAATACCGGAATTATGAAAGTAAAGAAAGAAAAACAAACAAAGTACTCAAGCATACCCGTCTACATTTGTTTGTTTTTCAAAAGACAAAAGTGGATTCAAGATGGCGGATTTCGCGTTCTTCTCTGCCATCTTGAATCCACTTTTGTCTTTTGAAAAAGGGAGGTCCCTTTCTCTCGAAATAAATCAAAGTTCCATACCACCCACGGACTTTAAATACACCGGACATACCAGCAACTTGGTTATAAATAATTATACATTGAGGTGAGGAAAGATAGACGAATAAAGGCTAGGCACTCCTCTACTCAAGCACACCCGTCTACATTTGTTTGTTTTTCTTTCTTTACTTTCATAATTCCGGTCTTTCCCCGCATTGCCTTTGGCTTTTAAAAAAATTCTCTCTCTCTCTCTCTCTCTCTCTCTCTCTCTCTCTCTATATATATATATATATATATATATATATATATATATATATATATATATATATATATATATATATATATATGTTTTAAGAAAAATAGAAAAACCGAATGAAATTATTAAAAAATCAACGTTTCGTCCTTATTTCAGAGTACATCTTCAGGATAATTGAAATAAAAATGTAAGTGATACGCACACATATTTGTCCTTCCCGACATGGGTAGGATTCAAAAACTGTCTTTTTCGCACGATCGATGACTTTTTCTTTTCTTACATTTTTATTTCAATTATCCTGAAGATGTCCTCTGAAATAAGGACGAAACGTTGATTTTTTAATAATTTCATTCGGTTTTTCTATTTTTCTTAAAATATAACGTCAACCACCGCTGGTATTTTTTCATTCCTTATACATACATATATATATATATATATATATATATATATATATATATATATATATATATATATATATATATATATATATATATATACACACACTAGTTGTACATACCCGGCGTTGCCAAGTAAAATACGTATTGCTGGGCGGAAGGTTTAGTCACATACTATTTAAGGTACACCAAATATCCTAACTTCTTAGGATTTTCAAGAAAGTTGACCGTTTTGGGTTTTTGGAAGCATAAAACATAGTCATCTTTATGTATGAAATTCAAACAGGAAAATAAAATCTTACGGCTTAAAGGGAAATAACTCATAAGTTAAATGAAAACTTCCGTTTTTAAATGCAGCTGATGTTGGTTATACTTTAAATTAAATTAGATGTAAATTACATTAAAAATAAATTAAATCAATCAACTTTCCATAATATTTCTAATAAGAATACTTAAAACAAGTATTACTAATTTCCATTAAAAATTCAGAACTAATTATTACAACAGGTATTCCTTAACTGAATATGCAAATGAGATGAAATCTTGAATGTTGATTTCTTTTGTATAAAAAGTATATATATAGAAATCATACAGGAATTACAATATATAGGAATCCATTTTTAAGTATTAAAATCTATTAGTGAAACAGTAACTTTTGTATATATTAAACAAATTTTAAACAAACAGACAGGAATACCACTTTTTGTCCACTCGATATCAAAGACCAATGTGTATTTATTTGTGTATTTTTATATAAATCAAATTATTAGGAAAGTAGAAAGTGGACCATGGGTTTACTTTCGACATCTTCGTTTTCCTTATCTTGTCTTTTAGTCCTCACATTCCGGAAGCGATGATTCTGACAAAGGGGGAAGAATTGCTGTTTTCTATTATCCATTTAACATTTATTGTTGGTTAGTTTTGGACCTTGAGGTATATTTTTAGCTCCCTGCATCAAGTGGCTTCATGCCTCATCTGGAGTGAGTTCCATGAAAAAAAAAATATATATATATATCCATCTTATTACAAATAATTAGCAAGAAAAAACAGTTTTCCTAACCTCCAATCAAAACCATTTTGAAGTGTTGAGGGAGGAGAGCGAGAAACCAACTAGCAAGTCAAACCTATAATTTGAAAAGAAATCCTCCACACCAAATAAAAAAAAAGTCAGCGGTAAGCTTTTTTCTTTAAATTATCAGAAAAAGATAATTTGTATGTGGAAATTTGGAAAGTTGGATTGACATCTCTAAATTTATTTCAATTTACATAAAAGTAAAGGTATATAAAACATGTGCATGTAGTATCATATACATTAGTGATGGAACGATTCCAATATTTTTTTCCTGATTTCGATACAATTACTGATTCCGTACTAAATTTACAAAAGTTTCGATTTTTCTGATTCCTGATTTTGTTTAATCGTCCCAACACTAATATATATATATATATATATATATATATATATATATATATATATATATATATATATATATATATATTGTGTACAGAAAGTTGTTAGTTGAGACAGATCATTGGTACCGTCGGTTTCAAGCCCGATAATAAGGCCCGTTTAAGGTATCCTTATCAAGCTCTCTTCAATTTATCTATTGACGAATATTGGCTGAAGAGAGCTTGATAAGGATACCTTAAACGGGCCTTATTATCGGTCTTGAAACCGATGGTACCAATGATCTGTCTCAACTAACAACTTTCTGTACACAAAATATAAATGCGCTCTTACAATTTGGATTTTCCTTTTAATTGAGCACTCTGATGGAATTCTTTTTCCCAAAAAACGAATCATATATATATATATATATATATATATATATATATATTAATACCTATAGACACTAGTGTTTCATGCTTGTGCAATCATCAGTGTAGGAGTTGACAATCAACACTGGTCGAAGGATTCCAACCCTACCACAAAGACACCTTCGACTTCATTAGCAAGGAACATACCCTGTATAACATATATGCTTATATATAAAAGGCAGTTTGTTTGTGTGTGTGTGTGTGTAAGTTCCCTATGGACTCTAAAACAGTTGGGCCGATTTTTATGAAATTGCACACTTTATATTTCTGAGGGCGTTCTTACAAAGGTTTTGTATCGGAATACCTCTGATAAGTATTCTGATAATCGAAAAAAATATCATTAAACAAGGAACAGTTTGAGTTTTACCAAAGTAAACATCTTTATACAGCCTAACATCACAAGTGCATTTAAGGAGTTTTATCACTGCACAAGTAGAAAGGCCCTGTGTATAAAATCAACAGTAGGTATTTTGATAAGCCCGAGGCGTATTCGAAACGAATGTTTCTGCTTAGAGCACAATTGAATCATTATACTTGACTTTTCTTTTTAAATTTTAATTCACGTCATTATATAAAAGTAATTTCATGATATACACAGTAGATTCTCTCCAGTGCAATGTAGCCTACAACGTATTGTGAACTAAGTCACTACGATGAGACATGTGAGCTTCCTCCCACAGTGCACCGCGATCGGTTCCTGACTAGAGTAAGCAATCAGTTTGATTGACAGATGGGTGATTTCATCGATTTTGATGACAATAAATGTATTGGAAATGTGAAGGATTCCTTGATCCTCATTCAATCTTGGGAAACGTGAGGTCTTCCTACTAATATATATATATATATATATATATATATATATATATATATATATATATATATATATATATATATATAACGGTTGTATCGATTTGTTTCCTAGATGTAAATCTAATGAAACTCGCGTAATTATTAAAGAGTGCTCAATGGAAGACAGAGCTGGAATATATATAGTCTGTTTATTATACAAACATTATTGTTTATATTACATATGTGCATACATGTTTCAGTGGAGTCCCAATTCAGGGACAACACTTCATCAGACCAGAGAAGAGAACTCTTCTCTGGTCTGATGAAGTGTTGTTCCTGAATTGGGACTCCACTGAAACATGTATGCACATATGTACCCCAATAATGTTTGTATGATAAACAGACTATATATAGATATATGTATATGTATATATATGGTTTCCTATGTGGAGATCCACTGAAACTCCTGTGTTTCATAAAGAGTGCTTGCTGGAGGACAGCGGAGCAAATATATGGTATCTTTAGTATACAATAATCTTATACATGAATCTCTGAATTTAGATTCCACTGAAATATATATATATATATATATATATATATATATATATATATATATATATATATATATACATACATATATATATATAAAAATATATATATATATATATATATATATATATATATATATATATATCTGTAATATAAATCTCACTTGTTTGTTTAAATGTATGTATGTATGTGTGCCCGCATAAAGTTTCGACAATTTTCATGGGATTGATATCGTTTTGAAGCTCGGCCCATCGCACGACAAATATAAAAAAATTGGTTAAAAACATTAATTCCTTCACGCTCAACTGGACACTTTTCTACAGGGAGAGGTACTTTTTTTTTGCCGATCTTTTCGAAAGTCATACTTTCTTTTCTATTGGCTTAATTAAAACCTTTGTCACTTCCGGTTTCGATTTTGTTGGAAAATGACGTTAATTGACGCCTGGTACAGCATACACACTAGACAGGTTGAGCTAACTTCCTACAAAAGAGGAAGATTTTAGCGAATATAAAATTCACAAGCAGCCCCCCCCCCAGTTACAATTCAGGGGAGATAATTATGTTATGTTTTACATGCCTTTTCATAAAACAACAGAGGAATCTATTATCTTTATTTACGTATTATATGAGAAAATCTATTTTCATTAAACACCCATGAAATTTCCACATGTCAATGCTAGTAATTATTGATTTAGGTTAAATCTGTTTCTTTAAGTTAAACAATAAATAACTATACTAAATAGACAGGTCGATTTCTGTTATATTTCATAGACGATTTAAAAAAAAAAAAATTCATCAAAATGTTTTTGTTTTGTCAAGAGCTCTCTGATCTGGAAGATTGCGCCAGCCATGTTTTCTTTACGTTTTCTACGTTTCAAGATGTGTGATCTTATCTTGACTTGCTTTGGAAATTCATATGTTTGCTTTTATCATTTGTTATAATTTCTGGAGTTTTGTATGTTTTTTCTTTTACAAAGTTTATTAAAGCTTTTAAATTCCTCAAGAAGAGGAATGAACATTGATCTTTCAACAGTTGAGCTTACTTGAGATTTACTTATCATTTCTCGGTAACCATGGTGACCCAGCTTTCAGCAAGAAACGCTCGCAATACTGTCACATATCTAGAGAAGAGTAATACAAGACAAGGAGAGGAAATCAGAATTCGTATCAGTTATTATTAATTCAGATACAGGAGATAAACAATTTAGGTTATAAGATCATTGTATTTATGAGTTAGTTTCTTTGGCCGTATGCAAGTTATCTCCCCTGAATCATACTGAAGAAAAATAGAATGCATTCTTCCATTCAGAAGTAAAAACAGAACTTGATCCATGCAGATGCGAGATGTTTTATTCTATTTTTTATTTTTTTGTACTGGCTATAAGCGATCCATCTCAGTATGGTTTTCACAATTTTAACGCATTTCTCATCAGTCGTCTTGTTTACAGGATACAGCAATGGTTTTCTAATTGTTTTTTGCAGATCGCAGCCATTGTTTGCAAATAGATATTAAACCATAGTCCTTTTATATTTTCACAAGATTCGTCTTTAGTATGGTTCCCAGATAATTCAAAGTAAATTATATTTACTTTAAATTATATTTCCTTTACATAACCCATGCACACTCTATAAATTGTTTACCTTGGCAATACATGCATTTCAATTGTATTTTTGAAATATTTTATCATAAATTCATACATTAGTATACATCTGTAATTTTCACCCTTTTTATGTATCCTATTTCACTATATCCCTCTTAAATTTGCCTTATATCAGAAATAAATGTGTTTATATATATATATATATATATATATATATATATATATATATATATATACACATGTATATATATATATTTATATATATATATATATATATATATATATATATATATAACTACTTCATTTACTCACATAAAATTAATATACGAAAGTATAGATTTATGTGTAAACTTTAAGTATTTACTTCAAAATTGCTCAATACGTAGATAGAGCTAGTTAGTAATTTATAAAATATATATGGCGATTAAGCTACACTAAATATTCGGCGTTTCATCCACTCTAGGATTCATCAGGATTATGCCTTAAGCATGACGAATCCTAGAGTGGATGAAACGCCGAATATTCAGTGTAGCTTAATCCCCATATATATTTTATAAATTACTATATATATATATATATATATATATATATATATATATATATATATATATATATATATATATATATATATATATATATATATATATATATAAAATGAAAATAACAATTGAATTTACCAAAATGATCCAAGATGGTAAAATTAAAGTAAATTATAAATATTAAAGAATTAATACTTATAAAATTATCTCAGCCAGATATAAAAGCTCGATAAAACCAAATAGGAAATAGAGCTTATAATATGAGCAAACAATTAATAAAATATGTTAAAAACACTTTGAAATGAGTTAAAAACATATTTAATCTGAAAAGGAAACACCAGATAAATAATTTATCTAGTGTTCCTTTTCAGATTAAATATGTTTTTAACTCATTAAAAATATATAAAAACATATTTAATCTGAAAAGGAAACACTAGATACTTGTTTTTTCTTTTTCAGATTAAATATGTTTTTAACTCATTTCAAAGTGTTTTTTAACATATTTTATTAATTGTTTGCTCATATATATATATATATATATATATATATATATATATATATATATATATATATATATATATATATATATATATATATAATTTTAGTCATTCAATGAATCAAAAAGTTCATGACGTGGAATGTTTGAGTTTCAGATCAAAAGATTTTTATTATTCTATGTAAGACAAAGAATACATTAGAAATATTTTAACTCCTTATCCTATAGGATTTCGATGTCTACCATCTCTTCAGAGGAGAAAATATTAGCAAATAGTTATAATGGTTTACACCTTATTTGCTAAAGTCAGTGAGACATGGAAAATCACAATTAAGAATTGATTGAGTAATTAAAAGCCATAGAGTAAGGGAAGTTAAAGAAAAAAGACATCGGAATCCTAAAGGATAAGGAGTTAAAATATTTCTAATGTATTCTTTGTCTTACATAGAATAATAAAAATCTTTTGAACTGAAACTCGAACATTTCACGTCATAAATTTTTAAATTCATTGAATGACTAAAATATGATTTATTTGCTCTATCTTGTATATCGAGCAATTCTTATTTAGTTGGGATAGTACTTATAGAATATTATTGCCAGTAATATTTTGTAAATCTTATAATCACAGGTTTTCATACCAGTTGATTGCTAGATAATTTTATTCCGAAGTGTGTGTGTATATATATATATATATATATATATATATATATATATATATATATATATATATATATATATATATACTAGCAGGGCCCGTTAACTGGCATTGTCCAGTGAAAGCATGACAGATTCAGAACAACCTTCTTAGTGACACTCAATATGGTTTCCGTTCTGCTAGATCTACAGCAGATGTGCTTACAGTTATATCGCATAGGATTAGCAAATCTCTCGACGGTGGCAATCTTTCTAGGGCAATTGTTCTTGACATATCTAAAGCCTTTGATAGGGTATAGCATAAAGGTTTACTTCATAAGATCGCTAGCTATGGTATAGCTGGAAAAGTCTTCTCAATTATTAAATCATTTCTTTCTGATAGATTCATAAGAGTAGTAGTTGAGGGGCAAAAATCAGAAGCTCACAGTATTAATGCCGGTGTCCCTCAGGGGTCCATCCTGGGCCCGAGTCTTTTCCTGATCTACATTAATGATCTTCCAAATCACATCCTTACATCATTTGTATACATTTATGCTGACAACACTACCATTTATGGTAGCACATCTAAGACAGTAAACGACCAAGTTCTCTCCAATTCTCTCTCCTCTGATCTTGAGCACGTAGTACAATAGGGAAAGGAGTGGCTGGTTACTTTTAATGCATCTAAAACCAAGCTTCTCTCTTTACATCATCAACATTCTAATCCACATCTAGCATCAATTGAAATGAATGGCTCTCGTCTTCAGGAGGCCTCAAGTTTTGACAAGCTTCTGGGCTTGACCATTACTCCTGATCTTAAATAGAACATGTACATCAAATCTGTTGCCAAGGCCGCTGGAAAAATGGTGGGATCATTCTATCGATCCAGTAAATATCTCACTGCTGATGCTATTCTCTATCTATATAAGAGCCAGGTACGTCCAAGGATGGAATACTGTTGCCACATCTGGGCAGGAGCTGCTAGAAAGGACTTGTCCTGCCTTAATAGAGTTCAAAATAGACGTCGTAGCCTCGTAGGAGATGTCCTTTTCTCTTCGCTGCAACCTCTATCTCACAGAAGAGATGTTGTCTCTGATGTATCGTTATTTTCATGGAAAGTGTTCGACTGAGCTTCAATCTCTGGTCCCCCCTCGCCAAACGTTCACAAGAAACACTCGTCTAGCTGTAAACACTATCAATAATTCCCCCCACTCTTTATCTGTGCCTAAACCTAAACGTAGATTCCATGAACAAAGCTTCTTTCTTAGAACTGCACGCCTGTGGAATTGTCTTCCGTTTTCCTGCTTTCCGGCTGACTACAATATGGTTGTCTTCAAGTCTAACGTAAATAAGTTCTTGATGAGCCGTTCCATATAAGTTATCAAATTTGCCAAATTTTCATTACTAATGATTACTATATTGTCCAATTTTTACTGTACACTCTTTAACCCTTATCCTTGAGTGGCCTCTGGGCCTTGATAATGTGGTGATGCCTATGTAAAAAAAAAAAAAAAAAGAACAGAATCGTTATAGGACCCCCTCAAAAATAAATTAAACTACGTTTGTTGCTGGTGACCACTGCCATCCCTGGAAAATAGCGGACACTGGAGACCATGGCCCAAATGAAATAATCTAGCTTCCACTGTTAGGCCTTGTTTTCCAGTGGCAGCTAGTGAAAGCCAGTGTCTGTGATTGTCATCACTGTTGGTTACTGGCGATTAGTGTTGGTTTGGGGCGATAACCTGCAGGTACTGACTGATTATATACAAAGCATTTAATAACTTTTCAGATTTAGCGAAAACAGAGGAAGATCACTGCATTCTACCGAAGACAGTATGTTTCAAGTCGGTCATCGTTTTTCTTCTTGGTATACTGCACACATTTTTTTCTAAAAGTAACTTTATCAGATTTCTAAATAATAAAATAATCCACAGAAGGTCACTGGAAAAATGGTGGGATCCTTCTACCGCTCCAGTAGATATCTCACTGCTGATGCAATTCTCTTTCTATATAAAAGCCAAGTACGTCCAAGGATGCAGTACTGCTGCCACATTTGGGCAGGGGCTGCTAATACAGCCTATCCTGCCTTGAGAGAGAGTACAAAATAGATTCTGTAGCTTAGTGGGGGATGCCCTTTTCTCTTCCCGGCAACCTCTCCCCCACAGAAGAGACGTCGCGAGTTTCTTTGTTTTATCGTTATTTCCATGGAAAATGCTCGTCTGAGCTCCAATCTCTGATCCCCCCTCGCCAATCTTTCACAAAAAAACACCCGTCTAGCTGAAACCACTGTCAATAATTTCCCCACTTTTTATCTGTGCCTAAATCAAAACGTAGACTCTATGACCAAAGCTTCTTTCTTAGAAGCGCACGCTTGTGGAATTCTCTTCCGTTTGCCTGTTTTCCACCTGACTACAATTTGGATGTCTTCAAGTCCAACGTAAACAAATAAACCGCACCCTTTAAGTAAGACACTTTATCAAATCTCCATTACGAACGATTACTACGATATTATCCCATTGATTACTGTACACGCAATAACCCTTATCCCCGAGTGGCTTCCGAGCTTTGATAAGTGGTGACTACCATGTAAAAAAAAAAAAAAGAAAGTAAAAGTTGTAAAACCAAATATATAACAAATAAGTGTTTTCATAGCCAATAAAATTTACTTTGAAACCTACCTGCATAATATTTTTGTGTTTTAACTTATTTGAAAGCGTTTATTCAGTTCTAAAAAGAAAGCGTCGACATGAAAAGTCACAGATTTGTAACCTGGGCAATCGGTAAAGAATATAAAATTAAAAGAACAAAAAACAAATATAGTATATATAATAAATATATACATTAAAGTCTTGATAATCGCTCAACAATAGAAAATTAAATATGTAAAAGAAAATTTTTAGAGCCATCGGTATTTTGTGCGTGTTTACGTTTTGAGAGTGTTCTGTCCCATATAAGGAAAGAACAATATATGTTTGATTACATATGGTAGTCCCGTGTGAACAAGGAAAGAGGTATCAATGCGTGTAAAATGCCAATAATTCTCAAACCTTTTGTTAGAGTTAACCATAGTAAAATTTTAAGGGTTTCAGTGTTTAATTTTAATAATTTTAAGCTATTATCAAGACCTCAAAGAGGCTGTATATGTTTATTTTTTTAGCAGAATTGCATTATTTGTAGAAGTTGCTTTAATTTTATATGTTTGTGCGCTTACCGAGTGTTAAAAGACGTTATGAATATATATATATTTACTTATGCATGCATGTTAACATGCTAAATCGTTCAAAAGTATTTATGAAACATTAGGATAATTATAAGGTCACCAGTAGTTTAATTTCTGTTTTTGAGCGATTATTATATTTGTGTGTTTTTTTTTTTAGTACAATTGCGTCCTGTAGAGAAGTGTTGTTATTTTTACAGCATCTGTTATTAATTTGTTAGGTGAAAGTATGCAAAATTTGCAAAACACTATCCCCTCCTCACGCTCGTAATGGGTTTCTAAATAATCACATGATTATTTCAGTGCACTTCAGTAGATGCATAAGTCCAAAAAGAATATAGCGCATGTCCAAAGAGGAAAAGTATGAAAATATAACTCCAAAATATAACTGAACATTATTCATCAAACCGCAGCATATATGTTTTGTGCAAGCATCGTACTCCACTTGTAGGCGATCAGAATGAGGAAATAAATTTTTATCCTAATAAATTAGTTAATGTGTAAAATTAGATCTGTAAAAGGGAAAAATAGGCAAACATTAATTATTAAACCTTGACTGATATAATATCGGTCAACAACTACTTGTTTACGTTTGACGACGATGAACACAAAGAAAAAAAGAAAGAAAGAAGAATGTAGAAGATACATTTACTACTAGATACTATACATATGTTTGTGTATGTTTTAGTCTTAGGGAAGAAGCTAAACAGTCATTAGTTACATAAAAGAGGTGGGAGATTCGTTCACTGTTGATGGTCCACCGACTTAGTCGAATTTGGACCTTAGAATTCACCCTCGTCCGTTCATTCCTAAAATTCTCAATAACTACTCATCACATTTTCTGAAATTTTGCATGAAGTTCCAACTACCCAAGCGAAGAAATGTAACATTCCCGAATTTTTTGTAAACGTTCTAGTTGTATCCCCAGTGGGTCAAAAGTGGTCAAAATAGATAAAAATAGCATTTTCCAAGATATAGAATCTTTTCCGACAATTAGAGTTTGCTGAAAATTACCCATGAGCAAGACCATATGAATATACATCTGGAAACATAATATTTGACCATCAGAAAATTCTGGAGCTTGAGCCTCAGGGTGTTTTAGGGCTGAAAAACACACCTTCAGGGGCTAGTTTTTATTTTTCTCCTAAGATTCATATTTGTGTCTAAATAGGGATTTTAAATGGTACCGAATTTTAAAAACTTAGGTCATCGTTTGTCATGAAATGGTGTTATTTGGCTGTTTGAGCCCAATGTTTCACATCAGGCCAGGAGTTTAAATGGTCAAAATAGGTAACAGTTTTACAATTGATTTTGGTTAACAGTATAAGGGAAGTAACTTGTAAACTCGATTTGATTATATATTCGTAGATTGAAATTTAATTTGGTTTACAATGTAAAGTTACAAACTAGTAAGTAGGCAACTCATTTTTTTAAAGTGCCTTCTACACATGAAGATCCGACCTTTATCTAACTATACTCTCGTGGGGGGGGGGCAAATAAATAAGAACATTAACATTAATCGTCTAAAAAAGCAGAATCTCCTTTCTAGAAAGGATAGCTAAGGGTTCTCATCTACATTTAAATATAGATATACTTTATGTGTTTTTAATTGGTTTCCTTTCATAGACTTTTCCCAAACTTGCGAGGTTTCTATCTTCTGTTATTTTCCTCATTCATAAACTTGGGCCATTTTTACTGGTGTTACTTTTAACCCCCCCCCCCATTTCATAACGGTTCTAAGATGTATCAATCAATCACGCATACATTTGTTGCTTGCTTTTTATAGATTTCTCTTTTAAAGAACTCCACCAATATCAGAACAATTAATATTTGTAAAATGAAACTTTTACAATTATTAATTTTTTGCTTTGGATTGGCTTGAAAGAACATCTGTTCACAATGCTATTATGTTTTCGGAGCGTAAAATGAAGTGTGTAAACTGTTCTGTTGCTTTTTTACAGGGTAGACACAGAATACGTCAAATGCTAAGTGATGATGAGATCAAGGCAACATTCAAAACTATTCGAGGAAGTCCACGGTTTTGACATAACATGCACTTTGACGTATTAGCGAAAATAAGGTTCTATGGCCAACTTTTTTCATGATTTGAAGTGCAAATCAATTTCACTGGAATGAAATCATCAAAGCAGTTGCTGCCCACTTTGGGGTTCAATTAACTGATGCTGAAATAGATGTCACGAAGTGATAAAGAAAATTGTCTAGAAAGGAATAGCACGCCAGCTGACTATATTTTTTAATCGTTATGGGGAGAGGTTGTAGTTTGGGGATTGTATCTAACTGGAGAAAATTTTAAATTTTGATGAACGCAGTGAATTTCCAAGTGGCACTGGTGTGAAACATGTGCACAATATCATTCACGTTAAAGACGCTGCATCCATAGACCAACACATAATGATGAAGTAACAGCTTTTGTTGACAATCACATCACTTGTACTATTCCAAATCAAGATCAATTTCCACAATCACATCAACTACGAATGTGCAATCACAATCCCATACTTTCATTTGCCAGAAAAAAATTGTCGTTTCAATTTTCCTTTGCTGCCAACTAAAAATCTATTATTTTGCAAGAGGCTGTGGACCGTGACACTTTGCAAAAGAATAAAGATATAGACAACAAAGTATTTACCGCCCTTCAAACTGTTCAGGATTTATCGTCACTTATGTGTACTGAACTTGTTTAAGAAGCTGGATTGGATGTCGAAGTGTATTACAGTGCCCTAGCATTTTCTTTGAAAGGAAAGCAACAATTCTGTATAGAAGGGCACCCGATGAGGTAAACATTTCCCTTTACAACACTGTCATCTTAAGTCTTTTGAAGGCGAATATGAACATTCAGTTTTGTACTTCTATGTACGCCGTTATAGCATATCTTATGACTGCAAAGGAGTGCGAAAGTGAAAATGTTAGGAAAGCCGTAAGGTAGGAGTTTTTTTCATCAACAAAACAGAAACCAGTTTGCATGAAGCAATGAGTATTATCCATGCCTTTTCTGCGCTCAAACAATCAGGTTGTCTTTGTGCCCACTAGTGATCCAAAGAAATGGTGTAGAGTGCTGAAACTAACTACTGTTCTACAAAGAATGCTCGGCAGTAATCCAGATGATCGTAATATCTTTGTTTCCAATATTTTCGACAAATACGCTTCGCAACCAGATCATCTAGAGCAGTTTTGTCTAGCAGACCTTGTGTCAATATGCAAACATTTCATATCTTCTGAAAAGCCTGATACAGAGCAACAGTTTTCCAACCTGTCAGTGATTATATGGAGTTACTGGAGCAAGGTAGGGTGATAGACTTGAAAAACAACCTTGTGGGTTAAACCATTTGTGCTTAGATGATTTTCAAAGACAGGAGTAGCGAAATTCATTGTATGTGTATATTTCAATTGTACTTACCATGTAGAGATAAAAAAAAAAGCTAATAAATTCTGTCAGTTCATACATAACTAAGTTACACAAGATTTTGGACAAGATTAAACACAAAATTGAACCGTATGAAAAGTGTGTTGAAATTTGTGAGGAAGATTTGTAGACTGCATATATTACTGACAGTGATGAAGGAGAACAAGAAGAAGCAAGTGATGGTTTGAATATTTTGGATCCAAACCAAATTGGCCTGAAAACTGAACATTATACAACTCTTCCTACAACAAATATTATTCCACTGAATCTGCTGATTTGTTCATGCCTGGCCATAAATTTTTGATGGTGTTGCCGTTTTGAATGGAAAACAGCAATCAATCTTTCCGTTTGTGATGAAGCATGCCCATTCCACTCCCCACAATGAAAGGAATGGACTTCCACCGCCAGAGTCTTATGTTTATTTGAGTGGTTGTGGTGGCACTGGAAGGAGTCATGTGGTTAACCTTATAGCTAATTAACTCAAGCGAACACTTTCTCCCAAGGATATGGAACACCCAGCTGTTATCGTTGCAGCTTCCACTGGCATTGCAGCCAGTAAAATAAACAGCACCACACTTCACACGGCTTTTCATCTTCCTATTTTTCATGGCAGATAAAGAAAACCCGTTTCTGATAAAACTGTAAATGATCTACGTACAAACTACAAAAATTTAAAGGTTCTTATCACTGACAAAATCTTCATGACTGCCAATGAAGATTTCTTCATTGTTTTTCGTACTTTATGTAAATTGTTAAATGCACACACTGCATTTGGTGGGATTTCTATCATTTCTTATGGTGACTTGTTTCAAGTGGCTCCGGTTTATGGAAATACAATTTTTTGTATAACCACTTAGGTCTTTCTGCTCCAATCGACCTCACATTTGGAGAGATTTTTTTTTTCAAGTTGCATGAATTAACACAAATTGTCAGACAGTCAGGTGATCTTGAATTTGCAGAGATACTTAGTAGGATTCGAACGGGTGATCACATGATCTGGATATTAGATTCATAAAAATCTGGAAAACACTGATGTTGACAATTTGAATGGTGTTCACACCACACTTTATCTAACAAATCATCTGGCTGCTTTGAAAAATGACCAATGCTTGCAGATGCTACCAGGAAAAAAAGTAATCATAGCAGCCAAAGATTGTCGGAGAGATGAACAAACAACTGTTGCTTAACCATCCATTCTACACGATGTACCACTACATAAAACTTGTGAACTGCCACACTCTTTGACTACTTGTGTTGGCGCTCGTTGTCTTATCATTTAGTCAATAGTTCAATATATTTCATCCACATGCCTTGCACTGTTGTGTATGTTGAATTTGATAACCCAAAAGCTGGTGCAAAGCTTAAGAGGAGAGCACAATCTCGAAAATTGGGTTCCTATCACAGCCACATCAGTCCTCTTTCATTATGAAGCACAAAGCTTCAGCTGCCAATTAACAAGGAGATAGTTTCCACTGATACTCGTGGAATGCAATCCATAAATCTCAAGTTGTCCAATACTCTCACTTTAACATTGACTTAGAACAAAAGTATCAAGAACCCAAATAGAAAGTGTTAGGTTCAAATGGGCCAGATTTACACAGCACTTAGTCATGCAGAACTCTCTTGCAAGGGAGTCTATTTTCCTGGCAGCACCTGCAGAAAAAAAGACTGATGTAAAGTTGTTCTTCACAATATTGTTTCTTGGTGAACTCATCTTGCACATTTCCTCTCCGACCCACAACATGTAACATGTCACATTTTGTGTTTACAGAAACGAAACTGTCTGAAACTTCTCTTCTGGCTTATCACACGGATGGAAAATGTTTTTCACCCTACAACCCATGGTTTAGAAATTTGTTACATTAGAGGTCTTTTGGTCAAGATCAAAGTGTAGTATCTGTTCTTCAGATGCTGCACTTCATTTTCTTGTTCTCTTTCGGTGGAGGAGAAATCCTTCACGACTGAGACAATTTTTATTTTTGTACCTTTTCTCCACGTTAAAAAACGACCCTGGTGTCTAACTCTGTCCCGTGGGGAGGCATAGTAAATAGGTACATTAGAGGTTTTCAAAGACAGATTTCTCCCAACCAGCAATGCAGTTGAGTGTTTAATATGACACTTTTCTTATCATGGCACCGATTTCATTTGTATGCTGTTGGTATAAGGGTATTTTTCATTTGTATGCTGTTGGTATAAGGGTATTTTTCATTTGTATGCTGTTGGTATAAGGGTATTTTTCATTTGTATGTTGTTGGTATAAGGGTATTTTTCATTTGTATGCTGTTGGTATAAGGGTATTTTTCATTTGTATGCTGTTGGTATAAGGGTATTTTTCATTTGTATGCTGTTGGTATAAGGGTATTTTTCATTTGTATGCTGTTGGTATAAGGGTATTTTTGTTGGCTGATTTCAATTTGGATCAGCTTCTTTCAAACAATGTGGAACTAATAGAATCCCTTTAAACAGTTATCCTGATAATAACAACCTTGAAAGACACACACGGAGACAACTCTGTTCCGCCTGCCTGCTTCCCACATGACTACAACTTGGATGTCTTCAAGTCCAACGTTAACAAATTCCTAATTAACCGCCTCCTTAAGTAAACACTTCATCAAATCTCCACACTAACGTACTGTACTTGCAATAACCCTTATCCCTGAGTGGCTTCCGGGCCTTGATAAGTAGTGACCACCGTGTAAAAAAAAAAAAACTTGAAAAGGGGACTTAAATGCCTACCAGACACTATCCTCAAGTGTCTAAGGTCTTTCTGTGCAAGGGTTTTTCGGTACAACCTGGCATGAGGATATTTTTACCTACAGGCAAACCCTGACTAAATATTCAAAACCACAAAGAATTAGCAGTTCAAATAAGATCTCCTCAGTATCGATAATCTGGGAGGAATGGTATACCTTCTCCAAGTAATGTTACTTTAAGCAACAACACAACGCTGGATACTCAACCAGACTAGATAAATTCTTGTTCTGGAATTCAACAGGACCAAGAAACCACAAGAAAGATATATAGTATGTTTAAAGAGGAAAATTATGTTACTAACTCAGTGTTTGAGATGTAGAGGAGAACTTTAATGGAACATTCGAATATCTATGAATTTCATATAGAGATCAAGAAGAGTCCCCTTAAGTTTTTGAGAGCTTGGGTAGAAGTAAAACAAACCAAAACAAAAAAGACACAGAAGCGCACACAAAGATACACACATGTATACACAAATGTTATTTTTTAAATGTTCTAATAAGCTGTATTGAAATACTTATTTGCACAAAATATAAAAACACATTATTAACAAATAAGGCACAAGGCCATTCAAAAATATGAGGATATGACTGTCGCTGATCATCCTTGGTCTCTAATACTTAAAATTGTCTATCCTACTCTTAGCTAGAAATATTTTAGTTACTAAAATACCACTCCATTCACCCCATAGGCTGTCCTACTTAAGATAAACCCAAATTTGAAAAAAAGTTTAATTTAATTAAAGCTCCCCCTTAACCTTTTCTAATTAATACACCACCCACTGTTTTCCGGTTTGCCATAAACAAGCAGATCAATCTCTAAGTGGGAGTGGGATCTAAGTGTGGGTGAAAAGAAAAAGGTGGGGAATTTAGAGAGTGGGTAGAGTCCTTCCAAGATAAGAGCACAATAGGGATGGAGGCTTTCTATAACTAACACTTTGCATTGATCTTAGATTCATTTTTTTGTTTTGTGCATTTTCATTTTTTTTGCTTTCTCCTTAGTTATTTTTACGTTTTTGTTTTTCTTTAACTAAAATTCACAAAACCTTTTAAATTCTGCTATAAGATGAAACTCTTGAAAAGTTGCACCTACTTTAAATCCAGTCATCATTTTAAAGATGCTAGCTATTGTCACGTCAATCTCAGTAATTGAGAAAGGCAATATTAACAACTGTCCAGGAAAAAATATAACCGGACAAATGAACCTGAAAAAGATATTATCTTTAATAAAGTAAAGCTATCAAGATAGTAGACGCTCTACTCGGTTAAGAAGAGCAATTCATAAATTAAATTAAAAAGATGAGGAATAAAAATTCACATCGAACTTTATTGTATCATCAGATTAATAAGGATGAAAACGAGAAAAGAGTAGGAAAGAACATGTTTACGCCATGAAATTTCGGAAGTAAATGCTTCTCATCAGAAGAAGAGAAAAGCCGGCATTATACAAATATGAAGGTATACAAATGAAACCGGCTTAAGTACATTTACAAAATGAATGAAAAAATATAGGGATCAAATAAAGAGGATAAAATTATCGAAATGTAGTGGTGGGGGGGGGAGGAATAGATCTGAAAAACATATAAGGAGTAAAATAGAAAAACATAAAAAGCAGTAAAATAAAGTTTGAGGTAACTTTTATTCTTCATCATTTTAATATTATATATATATATATATATATATATATATATATATATATATATATATATATATATATATATATATATAAGAACAAGTAGTTAATAAAACGTAAAAAAACACTTTGAAAAAGAGTTAAAAACATTTAATTTTAAAAAGGAAGCACAAAATAAGTGGATAGTCCTTAATCTGCGGAGTTTCAAAGAAATACTTTCCTTCTCCTCGGCGGGTAACATTTAGCAAAATGCGGGATTGGGTAAAATATCCAATAACGGTAAAATCCAAAATTCCAGAATCCAAAAAGTTGGTTAAATTTCCATTTCCACAAGTTAAATCCAAGGGAATCACGGAATTGGAAGATGGTCCAAAGTAATCCAAATGGAAAAAATCCATGGAATAATTCACAAATGGGTACAAGGAAAAGGGAATATATATATATATATATATATATATATATATATATATATATATATATATATATATATATATATATATATATATTCCCTTTTCCTTGTACCCATTTGTGAATTATTCCACAAATGGGTACAAGGAAAAGGGAATATATATATATATATATATTGTGAATTATTCCACAAATGGGTACAAGGAAAAGGGAATAAATATATATATATATATATATATATATATATATATATATATATATATATATATATATATATATATATATATATTCCCTTTTCCTTGTACCCATTTGTGAATTATTCCATGGATTTTTTCCATTTGGATTACTTTGGACCATCTTCCAATTCCGCGATTGTTGGACCATCTTCCAATTCCGTGATGGTTGTATAGATTGGTTTACTAGAAGTAAATCCAATGAAACCTGCGTGATTATTAAAGAGTGTTCATTGGAGGACAGAGCTGGTATATAGTCAGTTAATTATATAAACATTATTGGTTACATATGGGCGTACATGTTTCAATGGAATCTCAGTTCAAGGAGACCAAGAAAGGAGCAGTTTTTTTGGTCTAAAAAAGTGGGCTCTTTGAATTGGGATTCCACTGAAACATGTACACACATTTTTTTTTCTTTTTTACACAGTGATCACCACTTATCAAGGCCCGGAAGCCACTCAAGGATAAGGGTTATTGCAAGTACATTACGTTAGTGTGGAGATTTGATGAAGTGTTTACTTAAGGGGGCGGTCCATTAGGAATTTGTTAACATTGGACTTGAAGACATCCAAGTTGTAGTCCGGTGGGAAGCAGGCAGACGGAACAGAGTTCCACAGGCGTGCAGTTCTAAGAAAGAAGCTTTGTTCATGGAATCCGCATTTTGATTTAGGCACAGATATAGAGTGGGGGAAATTTTTCACAGTGGATTCAGCTAGACGGGTGTTTTTCGTGAAAGATTGGCGAGAGGGGACCAGAGATTGGAGTTCAGACGAGCACCTGCCATGGAAATAACGAAACGATAAAACAAGGATAGGCTCGCAACGTCTCTTCTGTGGGAGAGAGGTTGCAGGGTAGAGAAAAGGGCATCCCCCACTAAGCCACAAAGTCTATTTTGTACTCTGTCAAGGCAGGATAGGCTGTTTTTAGCAGCTCCTGCTCAGATATGGCAACAGTATTCCATCCTTAATCAATAATGTTTGTATAATAAACAGGCTATATATATATATATATATATATATATATGCGTTACTTTTTTAAAGAAAAACAAAATCATACAAGATTTTTTCTTTAAAAGAAATGTTTATTTGCCTTTAGAGATATGAAGTAAGTTTTCTATATGATCTGGGGCTTTTTCAAGAGATTTTTTAATTCATCATTTTTTTCTTTTTCGTGGAGACGTAAAAATCTCTCTGGTTAAAGAGTCCGGGGCGAAAGCTTGCTTCGTATCTTTAAAGGTAAATGAACATCTCTTTTAAAGAAAACAAAAACTGATATCGTCTTGGCTTTCTTAAAAAAGTATTTATTTATAACGATATTAAAAAAAACGCCATCCTATACATGCATAGATACAAACGTATAAGGATATATACAGACAAACACAAAGACAAGCACATGTATACACTTGTACATGCAGATATGCCCCCCCCATAAATATAGATACAGATACACATATCTGCACGCACATATGCAAATATAATAGTACACAGATACATGTATAAGTAAACAGAGAGACACGAAAATACAGAAGAACAGATGCATTGACACATAAAACACACACACATACACACAGACAGTCACATAGGTAAACATATACATGCAGGGACATTGAAACACATGCAAAATATAAGCATGCATCCACATAACCTTTTGGCTGGGATCAAAATGTAGTATATGTTCTTACTGGAGAAGCAAGTAGAAAATCTGTTCAGCCGTTTGAGAGTCGATAAGGAACGAACTCACACACACACACACACACATACACACACACACACACACACACACACAAAGTTGCATTTATATAATTGTAGAGATATATACATTAATTTCTTAAGAACGCCAAACCTATATAAGATTTTTTTTTTCTTTAAAAGAAATATTTATTTATCTTTAAAGATATGAAGTAAGCATTCGCTATGATTGGGGCTTTTTCGATATAGACATACACATATCCATACACGTACACAGACATAAATAAACATACATATGTGTATGTACGCGTACATGCAAACATAGATGCACACATCTGCACCTAGATATCGACACACGCCCATACAAATACAAAAACATGCAGACATAACTACATACATATACAAAGAAAAAGAAGACCGTCTTTATTGAACGAAGACTAATGTCATTTAATAGATGAAGTAAAGTCAGTCTCTTTATTATTTCCCTGTAATCAACAGCTTTTTTCCCCACGAAATAAATATTTAATTCTGCTTAATCATTCTTTTGTGGATCGTTGCAGCATGTTATTAAGAATAAAATCTTATTCAAATTAATTCTTTCCAGAAAATGTTTTGTCTGTGTCGGAATTATTTTTAAACGGCCGCCATCTTATAAAAAGGGAAAGTATTAGTCCATATAGAGTTATTATCCTTTGATTTCAACTAAAACAGCAACAAAAAGTAATATTAACAAAAACTTGTCATTGTTTACAAAAAAAAAAAGAAAAAGAATTACAAGTAAATATACAACCGGGCAATGTCGGGTAGATACAAATAGCTTATCATAAGAAACAACTAGCATAAAGACATACATAGCGACAGGCATACAGTGTAACGTAGTACACACGTTTATACACGCGTTAACATGTAGATATCCGGATCCAACACTTAGCAGAGTTCATCGCAAGGAACATAAAACAAGTAATAACTCGATTCCTTGCTTTTTTTAACAACGATATCGAGTACTTTCCCAAATATACCATGATCGTGCTCCTTCTCTCTGACCTCTGTCCTCTTGAACGTCATCCACGTCTCCTCTGACGTGTTCTTTCCCTTTTTATTATCTATTTCTTTTTCCTTACCGTTATGTCATTTTGCACACGGCTCAGCATTTGTATATAGCCGCTGTACGCGGAGACAAGCCTGTTGACCATGTAAAGTTTTGTCCAGTGTTTTAACAATCTAGATATCCTTTCGTTGGTTTTTTGCAATGTTATCTCATTGGCGTTTCCCTTGTCATTTTTTGTTCTTGTTTTATTGTCTTTCATCTTGTTTCCATAACTGTTTGATGATGTCACACATAATCCGTTTCATTTGACAAGAGACATATTCTTATATTCTTATATTCTTATATTCTTTACTCAACAAAGGAAATCTTTCTCAAATTTGACAAGCTTCTAAGTCTGACCTTTACTCCTCATCTGAGATGGAACATGTACATCAAGGCTGCTGGAAAAGTGGTGGGATCGGTCTACCACTCCAGTAGATATCTCACTGCCGATGCAATTCTCTACCTGTATAAAAGCCAGGTACATCTAATGATGGAGTACTGTTGTCACATCTTGGTAGGAGCTGTTAGAAGCAGCTTATTCTGCCTTGACAAAGTTCAAAATAAACTTTGTAGCCAAGTGGGAGATGACCTTTTCTCTTCTCTGCAACCCTTTTCCAATAAAAGAGATGTTGCGAGCCTGTCTCTGCTTTATCGTTATTTTCATGGCAATTGCTCATCTGAGCTCCAATCTATGTCTCCTTTCAAAAAACACCATCTAGCTGAAACCACTATCGTTAATTTCCTCCACTTTTTATCTTTTTTTTTTGGTTCTATTTTCACTCCAAACAAGGCACAGTGCCACTTTGATGTAGGGTGCTATTATCAGACACATAAGTTGCAGGGATACTACGTTGGTAGTTGAGCAGCAAGATGTCTGTTCACATTATACTTGAACTTCTGCATGTCAGTACAGTTGGGAAAGCAGGAATCCGTAAGTGAGCTCTAGAGTCTAGCAGTTCTGGGAAAAAACTATTAGAGAAGAAGGCTTTCTTACATCTAGGGATCTCTACTGTGTAGGGGTGGGATTTTGCTGCTTGTCAGGTTTGTCGGGGCATTTACATCGAGGGAGTATTAGGGCTTGTAGTTCGTCACAGCATCCACCATTAAAATACTTGTAGAACAGGCAGAAGGATGCAACATTTCGTTGATGTTTGGATGACAGTTCAGGACCTATTAGGTTGGTGTCTCTCTTTTGAACCCTGTTCTGGAGCAAAAGACTAGTAGCAGGTGCACCAGCCCAAATGTGACAACAATACTCCAATATGAGCAAATGGTGGCCTTGTAGAGATACAGGATACTTTCAGGCGTAAATAACTTTCTAGCATGGTAGAGAGAGCCCACCTTCCTCGCAACAGCCCTGACAATGCTCTGAATGTATCTGTTCCAATCTGTGCCTAAACCTAAACGTAGATTCCATGAACTGCACGCCTGTGGAACTCTGTTCTGTATTTTCTGCTTTCCAGCTAACTACAATATGGTCATCTTCAAGTCCAACATAAACAAATTCTTAATGAACCATCCCCTCAAGTAATCTAATTTACTAAATTTCCACTACTAACGATTACTACGACATGTTACCTTTGACCACTCATTAACCTTTATCCTTGAGTGGCCTCTGGGCCTTGATAATTGGTGACGCCTATATAAAATTTTTTTAAAAATTGGAGACAGATTCATAATTGGAAAGAGAAAAATAAATAGATAAGTAAAGGTTCTGCTGTCGTTACATGTCAACCAATCGGACCCACACGCTATCTGGAACTATCGCAAAGGAATAACAAGCAAAAAAGAAAAGGAAAGAAATAAAATTCTGATTCGGCATTTTTTTAAAGAGCAAAATGCATTTATTCATGGTTCTTCCAAAATAACGCATTCTATTACCCTTCAAAATGTTTTTGCACACCCATGTGTTTTACACCATTCTGCCATATAAGGTGCGCTTTTTAAAAGTCTCTCTCTCCGTCACCTGATGCTGACCATAACCGGCGCTTTCTCAACCTCGACTTCACATGTCAATCTTTTCAGAAGTTTATCTTCCCTGGCATGAACTTTTTGCTCGACTATATGTTTCCCTTTTTACTCCTCTTTCCTCTTACGTCAATACGTGCATACTTGCTTAATTTGCATATGTGCTAAGAAGGTTGCTTCTGTTTTTGTATTTTCGCTAGTCAGCTATCCTACGCTGCTGACTTTCTCACATGCATACTATACAAACATCGATGGAGCACCATCAGTACAGATGTGCTTGAAATTCTGACAGCCAAATCCATTTAAAGTTAAAGAAAACAAAAAGGCTTTGACATTTGTTGCTGTCATTGTGGTTGGCAGGGTGAAGGCGATCAACTGACTCTTCAAAATGGTGTCTGTAAACTGGGGTTTGCTTTGCTTAATCGCATACATCAGTGGTTATCTTATTAAACCATCAGCAGATTCTGTCATTAGAAAGCGAAATTTGCGCGATCTTATTTTTTGCCTCTGTCCCAATCATCAGTTCCTCAGCAATAGTGTGCGATTTCTTGCACTTCACGATTCAGTATGTTACTTCATAGATTGTAGAGCAGATTTTCTGGACGGAATCAAAATTTGAGAAGTGTTGCTTCACTATTGTATTATGCACATTTCGGAGAGAAAGCATCAGCACTATCTTTCTTTCTTCAGGAATGCATTTCACGTCATCTCGACTAACATTCATGAATCAAAGCTTGGTGTTGCTCTCATTCCATTTCCAAACTTTTGACATCATATAAAATTAGAAACCGAAAAAAATAAAAATTAATTTTAAGTGTTTTGTAAAGTTCGTACATCACCTCATTCAAAAGGTAAGTTTTTAATTTATTATTGCATTATATTCAAATATCTACTTCATTTACAGGTATTAATGGTTAGGTTTAGTTCAGATTTCATTCTTCTTATTAAATTTAATGAGTCTTTTCATAGTGCTTGGAATGGATTAGAAGATTTTGTGTAAAATGCTTTTCAGGATCGAAAGCCAAGTCAGAACCAATTAATTTCGTATCTAGAGGTTCCACTGTATATAAATAATTTTTTTTTCATGGCTGTAATCTTGTTACCTTATTTATATATTGCAAATTTCTGCATTTTGAATTACATTTTACCAGCATCCTCTCATGGCACCCCATCAAAGACCTGTGATCCCTTTACGGTGCTATGGGCTCCCAGTTGAAAACGCTGTCCTAGTTTGATATAGTGTTATGTTATGCACTGGAGTCCTACGCCGGCAGATAGAGATTGAGTTAATTAGTAAAAAATTTGGAGAGCATTCATTAAGCGCATTTTAGGTCGGCTGTTAGCAAACGGAAATAAACTCAGTGACCCACGTGATAAAGATCAAGGGTTAACTCCTAAGACAAAATACAGACGCACGTGTTGATTACATAAAAAGATTAGATCTCGTGTTTTTAGGATTTAAACCTAGATGCGAGGCAGTTTTGTGTCGAGGGAGTAAGAGAGCAGACATGCGCCAAGTATGTTGGGACAAAAGTAAATGTCGAGACTGCCGGACAAATTTTAAAAATTAATAAAAAGGAATTAATTGTAGTTTATATATCATAAAGAAGAAAACAAGCTTAGACTATTTTTTAAGGATTAATGTTTGGTCTCTCTCATTGCAAAGTATTTTTCTCTCAATAAAACCTTTAAATCGTCAACAAGTCTCTTGTGTTTTCATGCATAATGTTTATCCGTCTTGAGTAGCAGAAGAACAAAGCCACTGGATGATCAACGATACAAATCGGCGACCATACACAAGGAAAAGCGTCGATGGAAAAGATGACACACACATATGTAAAAAGACGATATTTAATCGTATTGTGTTCCGTGATGGTGCATTAACCTACTCGGTGACATGCAGTATGTTTTCCATTCTGCCAGATCTACAGCTGATGTACTGTTATATCACACAGAATTAGTGAATCTCTTGACGGGAGCTTCATTTCTAGAGCAATAGCTTTTGATAGAGTATAGCATAAAAGTCTACTTCACAAGATCGTCAGCTATTGAATAGCTAGAAATGTTCTCTAAATTATTAACTCCTTTCTCTCTGATAGGCTTATAAGAGTCAATCGGCAGAAATCAGAAACTCATAGTATTAATGCTGACGTCCCACAAGGTTCCATCCTGGCCCCAACTCTCTTCCGGATCTTCATCAATGATCTTCCAATTCACATTCTTAATTCATTCGTAGACATTTATGCAGACAACACCACAATCTATGGCAACACTTCAAAAGTCAACAATTATCAAGATCTTTCTGATTCTCTCTTCTGCGAACGTGATGCAATGGGGAAAAGTTGGTTGGTTAATCTTAATATATCGAAAACCAAGCTTCTCTCCCTTCCTCATAATTGCTGTGATCCCCCCCCAATTGAAATGAATGGCCCTTGTCTTGGGGAAGCTTTATGTCTTGACAAGCTTCTGGGATAGACCTTCACTCCTGACCTGAAATGGAACATATACATCGAATCTGTTGCAAAGATCACTGGAAAAACATTTAGATCACTCTACCGCTCCAATAGGTATTTGATGCAATCCTCTATCTGTAAAAGAGTCAGATACATTTTAAAATGGAGTACTGTTGCCGCATCTGGGCAAGAGCTGCTCGGTTTTCCTATCCTGCCTTGATAGAGTTCAAAACCAGCTTCAAAACAAAAAAAAACCTGGTGATATGCTTTTCTATCTATTCCTTGCAACCTCATTTCCCACAAGAGACGTTGCGAGCCTGTCTCTGCTCTATCGCTATTTTCATGGAAATTGCTATACTGAAGTGTAATCTATGGTTCTCCCTTGCAAAACTTTCGTAAAAAACACTTGACTAGCTACAACCACTATATATGGTTTTTCCCACTCTCCATCTGTGCCTAATTCTAAATGCTGATTCCATGAAAAAACCTTCTTTCCCAGATGTGCCCACCTGTTGAACACTGTTCCGCTGGCCTGCTTCACAGTTGAATACAACATGATAGCCTTTAAGTTCAATGGAAACAAGTTCTTGTTAAACCGTCTCCATATAAAAATCAAATTGTACCCAATTTACACCATTAACGATTGCTACACTACCAACTTACATTCATCAACCCTTATCCTTGAGTGGCTTACTTATCCTTGTTTTAGTGATTGTTTATGAAAGTGCATGTATTATATGAGATGTCGTTTTAGTTATATTCATTCTTTTAATCGTCAAAACCAATAATGAAATTTTCAGTATTTAGCATGCCGCTTTTAGTAATATCATCGAGAAATGTATAAATCGATATATCCTCTCTACTGTTATACATTAAATAGTAGAGTAGATTAGACTCTCAAGCCTTGGTTGAGCAATTAATCTAGAAGAAGGAACATTCTGAATTAACACCAATCTTTCTCTGTTTATCCTGGCATTGTTTACAGTTATCATGAACTTATTGCTACTATTGAACTCCAACAATACTGATGATGTCAGAGACAGACAACCATTTTTTTATGTAGTGACGAATTACTGCTTATAATTACTGCTAATAAGCCACTTGAGGATAATAGTAAAAAATTTGTCAGAAGAATTGAGGAAACGATGATGTATAGATTGGCTGCCTTCCCTCTGCATTAATCTATTAAATAGTAGGATAGACTCTACTTTCAAGCCTTGGTTGTGCAAGTAGGCTAGGAGAAGGAAAGCTCTAAAATCATAAACACAATTCGATTAAATAAAGTCTTTGTATATATGTGTGTCTGGCTTCATGATTTCCCTTGTATGTGGCCACCAATTTGTATCATTAATCGTTTTTTGATCTTTGCTGCGATCCTCTGCAAATCATGACGGATAAACTTTATGCATGAAAATACAAGAGACTTGTTGATGATTTAAAGGTTTTATTGAGAAAAAATTGCTTTGCAAGGAGAGAGACCAGAAAGTCATTCTCTAATTATCCGAACATTGTTCCTTTGAGACCTTACTTGCATCGAAACAAGCAATACAGGACCAGGAGAGACGTGGTTGATGATTGCGTAACGCTTATTTTATTCTAGACTACCACACAAGCATCATAACAGAGCATATCCATTGTCTTTCAAGACTGATCAGAGACCTTTATGCTTTATAAGTTATAATAACAATGAATGAGTTTCTTGATGGAATGATTCATAAAAGTCATATTATAGTTAACGTTGCTTTTGCCACTGAAAAGTATGCAAGATGTCATTAAAATGAAATGTTGTATCAAATATAACGCCTACATTCGTTTATGTGATTCCTCATCTAGCATTATGATACAAGCGAGTTTAATTCTTTCAGCAGACGGTTTTTCAATAATGCAAAAGAGTTTATTTAGTGAGTCAGGCAACATTGTGTGAATCCTGCAAAAAAAATTCTCAAGAATCTTGAAATAAACATTCATTGTTTGTAGAAGTTACAAACAATGGCTTTTTATTTTCAACAATGCTGAAAATTCTATTGAAAATGAATTATTTATGATGGCATCAGCTGACAATGTTTTATCATAAAAATTCTAATTCTTATATATATATATATATATATATATATATATATATATATATATATATATATATATATATATATACTAGCTGGCCGGTTGGCATTGCCTAGTCATAAAATACGCTTTAATATGCTTTGATTAATGCAGATTTTGTATTTATTATTATACTAGCAGGACCCGTTATCCGGCGATGCCAAGTAGAAGCCTGTCCTCCCCCTCCTTGCAAAAAAGTAAACTACGATTGTTGGTGGTGGCCACTACCGTCCCTAAACAATTGCGGACACTGGCGGCCGTGGCCGAAATGAAATAATCTGACTTTCACTGGCGATTAGTGCTGGTTTGGGGCGATAATATACAGGTACTGTATGAATTTTAAAAAAGTCAATTAAGAGAATGCATAAATCAGTATGAATTAAAAGTACAAAAAATGGCCGATTAGAATAATAATGGAAAGTAAAAAATCAAGTTTTGGCAGTTAGGGATAATCACTGTATATAAACTGTTAAGGGTGATCGTAATCAGTGGTAGTAGTCCTAGTTGTTTCCGTTTGTTGTTCAAATCTTTCTTCTCTTTTCAATTCTTCCACCAATAGTATTAAATTAAATTCCAGTTTTATGTTGTCTTTTTTTAACGTATGAAACAAAACAATTACAACTTTTTTTCTTTACTTTTTTGAGTATTTTCATGTAAAGAAGAACACTGTTTGGAAAAGATATCCCAAACTCCCCATGTTAAGAACAGCGTTCACAATAGACATCTCCAACATCCCCATGTAAAGAACAGCCTTCGGAGTAGACAACCCCCTTTTTAGGGGGGGGGAATAATTCCCCCAAATTTAACCGTGATAATCGTTGTCAGCATACCCACCCACAAATACTAGAAAACAAAATTGTGGTGTCGCAGTGTTGGTTGGGGAGAAGTAGATTTGTTTATCGTGCCTGCATACAAACCTGGCATCTGTGAATTACAGTGCATAATACAGGTTTTTATATCTCTATAAGTACTTGTCTCCGCAACATTTAAATGAGAGTTTCTTAATTAACATAGTCAAAAACTTATATAAGTCGTCACTCTAAAGAAAATTGTGGAGGTAGACCTTATATACAAATTTACCCCCCCCCAAAGTTAACATGTGCGCAATTTCGAGAATCAATCCAGAAAAGAAAATTAAATAAAATACTCCACAGAATTCAAAATTGGTGAAAACACACGCATATAACAAATGTGTTTCTGTATGCAATGAAATTTACATTAAAACTGTAGCATAGGTAATTGGTGTAAAAAAATCTAATCGTCAACCGGAATAGTAAATGCCCCCCACCAAAGAAAAAAACACTATTGTCTTATGCGGAGAGCGACGCATTTTTGTAAACTTTTAAAGGTGTTCATTTATTTAGGAATTATTTTCATTCTGGAATATGAGAATAGCAGGGTTCGGCCAATCAGAAAGAGAAGAACATGGCTAAAGAGCCGTTATTATTTAGGAGTTGGAAATCGGAAAGAATATGTTATGTCTATATATATATTAGCCACTTACGGGGGGTGTAATCATACCATAGTTGAAAAATGTACAATTGGGCCCGGTGACAACTGGTAGCGATGAAAGCACTAAACGTTAAGATAGAAAAATAGGAACTTCTTCATTTGTAGATGTGGCGATTGTGATGATGCTGAGAATTGAACCTAGAACCATTGCGTTGATAATCAACAGTTCTAAGTATCGACCAACGAGAGCAGCGCACGTAAATGACCTCAACAAATGTTTATTTCAAACAAACATTCGTACACCACTTTTATAGTGCAATACCAATAGTATATATATATATATATATATATATATACTAGCAAGCTGCCTGGCGTTGCCCGGTCGTAAGTTATGCTTAAATATGATATTTTAATGCAGATTATGTATTTATTATAATAGAACCAATTCGCCATCGATTATTATATTGTACTTAATACATAGTAGTGAGATAAAAAAAAAATGCTAGCTAAAAACTAAATCGAAAGTTTTCTGCGAGTCCAAATACCCTATATATCAAATTTCAACTCTCTAGACCAAATATTCAAAGGGGACTTTAGATAAACTAATCGCACACACACTGACAAGGTCATTATATATATATATATATATATATATATATATATATATATATATATATATATGTATGTATGTATGTATATGTATATGTATATATTATTGAAATTTATCACAAATATATTTAAGATGTATCCTCCATCTTCAGTGTGTTGTTTCTTTTTTTCTTTTCTTCTTCTTTGTCATGTTGTAAATTTGGAGAAAGAAGTCTGTAAAGAACCACGTGTTGTTTCTAGCGGTTGTATTTTTAAATGTTTGAACTGTGCCTATTACTGCATTTTTACAAGAGTCAATATGGAATGCGATTGACAATTTCTGAAGAAGGTAAATTATTGAAGGTTATTTTGTTGACATGAAAATTTTTTTAGTATCGACTGCAAACAGTGGTTAGACCAAAAAAAGGTTTGTTTACTATTACAGAAACTAGAGACGGCCGAGCATAACAAGTCTGTGGATTTTATGTTACCTCGGCAAACGTTGGAATTAAATTTCTCCTAGACGGTAGAACTTCTTACAGAACTATTTATCCCCAAAATGTCTTTATTCCATAAGCGTTGGTCATGTCTGAATTTACAGAAGAATGACGAAAATGATTTTGCAATGTATGCAGCCATGGTAAATAAACATTGCGACGAATTCAAACTTACAGACCTCAGTGCAGACAATTTTAAATGTTTAGTATTTGTGCAAGGACTGACTTTTGGTCGAGATATGGAAATTAGGAGGTGTGTCCTAACAAAATTAGAAATGAACTAAACCTAATCTTACAAAAGTTAACGGAAGACTGGCAGAAAATAGAAATTATTAAAAAAGATTTGATGGGTATCGAAGCTGGAGTCGCACAGATAAAAAAAGCAGACAGACAATTTAAAAAACAGGTAAAAAATAAAACACAAGTTGGGGGAAAAAGACACAGATATCGACACATAGCTAAGGAAGAAATTGAAGAAAGAAAAATCGTATATCCATGTAATCGATGTGGAGATTTGCATTGGGTTAAGTACTGTGTGCATATTTATCGTGCAAATGTTTAATATGTAAAAATAGAACACAAAGGTACTCATTGCAGAAATAAAATTACATACAAAACCCGAGTGTGTTTGGAGAAAACTGAAAATAACGAAGGGTGCGAAAAAATGTGACTATAAAGAAATAAAGATGCAACTCGATTCAGGTTTAGACCTTTCAACATTAAATTTAAATATCTGGAAGAAATTGAATAAACCTACAATGCTGCAAACATGCAAAAGAGCAAATGCCGTTAACGGTATGCAAATTAACTTCGAAGCTGAATTTTAGCGGACGTCACATTATTGGGAAAAACGAAAAAATTAAAAGCTTATTTATTAAGGGATACCGGCAACCTACTCGAGTTGGACTGGATTCATGAATTTAAATTATTGAACCAGCCAATCAATAATTTTAGCAAAACGAAAAATAAAAAGTACAACAGACGCCCATGCCTTTAAAAAAATTAGAAGGAAACGTTTCTTGTTCTAGGCCACGAAAAGCCAAACAGAAAGTACAAACAAAACGATACTGTTGTAGACCAAACAAATCTCATAACGAAAACAGTGCCAGACCACAAAGCAAGAAACCAAGATCAGGCAGGGTACTCTATCGCTGGTACTAAAGTGATAACACCCTTGCTAACCGATCCAGTCATAAATGTCTATGCTACTGCAGGCGATTTTTCACTGGATACGTAAACTTCAACTACACCACAAAACGTACCAGTTGCCATTCTATTTTTCCCAGTATTGGAACATTATTTACCAAGAGTCAATGTCATTCAAATATATTAGATGCAGCAAATTAATAGCACTTAAACTGTTTTTCCACAATATGGAAAAATTGCCAGACCATTTTACCTGGCATCTTTTCAAAAGAGACAGTTCATCAGGTTTACAACACTAGTGAAGACTCCTGGGGCAATATCACCGCTGGGACAATATCGCCCCTTGTCTGATGGAGTATTATTACAAGCAGGATCCTAGGTGAGGTTTATTGACCTTTAATTACTCGTGAGCCTACCCACGCAAGTAATCAATTGTTTTATTAAATTCTCACGATTAATAGATGAGAAAATAGCAATAAAACGTTTTTTCTTGCAGGTCAAAAGCAAAAATTGCGCCCTGAACAATGAATCCCCCAAGAAGTAGAGACTATTGAAATCGTTTATGACACGTTTTATATTGAGCCTCCCCCAAATCACACCAGAACCATGACTTCTGGACAGAAAAAGGAAAATCACCGAGCCGTTCATGAAAAGAGTAAAAAATACTGATACACCGTCCACAGTTATCAGCTTGGGAGAGGAGGTGTTGTGGCGGGACTAACCTAAGTTATCTACTAATAGATTATTCCAATCTGAATAAATATCGGGAGACTAAGCCGTAAGGTGACAGTTGATATCTGGTGGACCAACCTAGGTCATTAGTCGGCTCCAACTAACAACCTATCTATTGTATGCTTTGTAATACATGTTGTTACTTTATTTTGGCGTTCTGTTTTTCTTTGTAACCCTTTAACAGGACTATAACAGAAAACATATTGATTGTGCAGAAAAAAAAGCTGACAAAAATCAAGAAAGAAACTAGCTGCATATTTTGCATATTAGATGAAAACTTTTAATAAGAAACTGTTTGGAATTGTCTTTATCTGTGTGTAGTAGTCCATCGTGTTCAAAGAACTTGTTTCATTTTGGCAAGTCATCTGTGTTTTCCAAGGTGGTTATGCAACCTCAGGCTGGAAGCAAAGGATCTCGAAAAGTAGCAGCACTGAAAGTTTATAGTTTGTATCACTGCTGTTGATGCTCTGTAAGGCCGACCTCTGACAGCAGTGAACTTTTCGCGACCAGCATCCTCAAAGGTGACAGTAGCTTTGTAGACAGTGACTCACCAGTTTGATTGATCACTAGCACAATCCTTCAATTCCTTTAGTCCACGTTTGCACCACTGTAGATTGGTCTTAACTGTGTCCTTTTTGTAGCGTATTTTTCGACATGATTTCTCTTCTTTTTTTTTTTTAAAGTTGTACAACAACCGCCTTGGCATGCGGTATTTTTACCACTCTGACGGGTATACATTTTGTTTGATGATTTGGCTTGGTCTAAGACCTCATAATAATGCAGTCTTGCTGACAGGTTCCAAAGACAGGCATATAGAGCACGCATGTGGAAAATTCTCCAATTTTTTGTGTGCGTTTATGGTACAGTATCCAAGTTTCACATCAATAGAAGAGGGAGGGGGGACCACGTCATTGTACACTTTCAGTTTTGTGCTCAAACGCATGTTGTGCTGACTGAGCACTTTGCTTCAGAGACTTCCTAAAGTTTTGTTGGTTTTACTAATCTGTGCATCAATTTCTCTTTCCAAGGAGTCGTTATAAGACATGATGCTTCCTAGATATTGAAAGTGTTCCACATTCTTCGGTCATGGTTTGGAGGTTTGTTCGCAGGTTGACAGAGCATCTCAGGTTTACTAAGGTAAAACTGGTAGGCCAAACAGTTTGGAGGCTTCTGAAAAAGCACTTTAGTATCAGTAGCAGTTGGGACACAGATGCGCCACTAGAGCATAGTCGTTGGCAACGAGCACTTTTCACTTTTTGGTTTAAGCCTAGAAGCCTATTGGTCTTATCAAAATTATGTTTTTATATGGATTTTTAGGGAAACATTTTTAATGAAATTGTTTTTTAAAGTTTTGGTTTATTCTTAAATGTGTGTGATCAGTCGAAATTTTAGATGATGAATACAAGCAAAATAATGAGTTCAAAAGCATAAATTCACAGAATAGATATTTTATATGGGTTTATTAAAAGTGCAAGTTTACATAGATATAATAGCAGAGAATATTATTAGCTGAGATATCAAAGGAGTCAGAATCGGTAATTTAAATGGTCAGAATTCTCCACATCCAATCGTAATCAAAACTTCCTCACTCAACTATATAAATTTTATTTCATTAAAAATTATTAATATGAATCAATTTTCATTTGTTTTCATTGTATAAAGAAAATTCAGCGAGAAAAGTTAGGAGTATTTATAGTGAATAAGTTTATACATTTGTTTTTGTTGAGCAGACGATAATGAGAAAAGGTTAATGAGTTATGTGCGTGTGAGTTCGTTAATGTTCGCGTTTGTATGCTTATGACTGTGCGTATGTGTGAGTTAAGATAGCACCCCAACCCCGACAGAGAGTCGAGGGAAAAGCTGGACATTCTTGGTCGGGAATTTTGGTTCAACTGTTTATTCAAGAAAAATCTGGCTTTTAAGCATTAAAGGTGAACCAAAACGGCATTTAAAAAAAAAATAAATTCAGAGAGATGCATCTGATTGGCTTAGAATGTTTTTATTTAGTTTTACTAATTCAGCCGAGTGTATATACCAAATTTCAAGTATCTAGATAAAAAAAATTCGTTGAGTATATAGGTTGAGAAGTGTCTTCACACGCACACACATTTTTACTTTTATAGATATATAGATTACTAAAAATCACTTATATGTTTTCATTCCATGCTGACTAGATTTTTTCTACCTACAGTGATCGAATCAGTGAAACTTATTAACGTTTTATTGCGTCATTAAGTCTATCTTCTTTGGTCTGTATTCGGGATAAGGCAAAACCAAGAGAGTGTGAAGATTGCATCTGCTCGAAATCATGCCTTAAAACAAAAGTGCCAGAAAGATGTTAGTGCAGAAGGTTTATGAGATTTATGCAGAAACAAGTGTAAGCATTTACATTTTGGACGCTGAAGACAAACTTTGCTAACTATAGTTATGATAATGGTTTTTCAAAAATGGAATTTGTTAACCGAAATATTAAAAGACATATTATTATTAATCCAAAATCAAACAGAACAGCAGGTTCTTTAATTCAGATAATGGTACACATTGAGTAGAGTAGTCGGAGAACTTAGCAGTGCTCGTGATTGAAACTCGCGAACTCGTATGCAAGGATACATTCAGCATTGATTGGGTAAAAAGTGTTGTTAGTCATTTATTGAAATAATTTTCAGTCCGTAATTAATATTTACAACTGATACAAAGATAGCGTTGTTCTAATTAATATTTGCGGAACTTATGGCGAGAAGGTACCCTGCTGAAATAATAACGTTGTATTTTAGAAACCTATTCTTAACATAGGGAGGGAGTGTGTTTTGTAACTATTCTGTACTTTTAACTTACAATTTAATAAAAAAAAGATACCGTAAAAATTGAATTTAACTTGAAAATACTCTTAAAACAATAGCATGCCACCTTCTCTGCATAAGTAGTATATTTGCTAATAATAACAGAGATGGCAATCATATGGAAGATATTCCTAGTCAGATAAAGTATTTTCTGAAATAAATAAAATCAAATTAGATTTTTTTTATTCTGAAGAACATGACGACACTAGCCCCAATGTTAACTGATTGTCCAGAAAAATATTGTACGGCTGAAGTTATTTGTAGTAATAAATAAAAAGGTTTCAATTTATTAATTAGATTACTAGAAATCACTTATGTGTTTCTCGTTCCATGCTGAATAGAGTTTCCCTATCTAAAGTGATCGAATCAGTGAAACTTAATTTCTTATTGCGTCATTAAGTCTATCCTCCTTGGTCTGTATTCAGGATAAGGCAAGATCAAGAGAGTGTGAAGATTCCATTTGCTCGAAATCATGCCTCAAAACAAAAGTGCCAGCAAGATGTTTGTGCAGAAGGTCTATAAGATTCGGCGAGATACGTTTTGTTTACTGCCCAATAACGTTTGCATCTGAAGTACGGTTTTGACGTAAATTGCAACAACTATAAGCCGGATAAGATCTAAGAAAATGAGACTGCTAAGATCCAAGAGATTTAAAAACTGACAATATCGTTCCGCACAAACAACCAAAGAGCTAGGTCATTGACAAACAAGACGTCGCATGCGCACTTGTCATTGTATTACATAGCTTTCGTTTATTTCATCGTTCATTTGTGCATATGTCACATATTACTTAGCAGTACTCCAATATATAAAGAAAAGCCAGTCAATGTTAGATTGCAATAGACTTGCATGTCACAAATCGATATTTGATTCTGTCTAGCCAGTGATTAAAAGAAATGTGCATATTGCAATCTTTACAAATAAAAATTAAAATTCAGATCGATTATATACGATATCCGTCACGATACTTCCTTTAGCACAAAACAGAGCGTGTTGCAAATTGTTCAATTTAGCTAATCATCTATGTTGGCCAATTATATCTCAGCATTTGTTGCAAATAAAGAAAATGTCAGCTATAGATTTAAAATTGATAATCATTATTTATTTCCAAATAATTTCTTCTTTGTTTTTACCGGCCCTGAAAATGTAGCTCCTTCTCATTTCTATCTTTTTAACGTTAGTTATTTTCATCCGTTTATGTATTCATATGTACAAGATTTACTCCTAAACTAATCAATCGTTAGGAATTTTGGAACACAGCTCTAAGACGTAAAGTGTACAAATGTATGATATATTTAGTTTAATTTAGCTTTGCGTAAAAAGGGTAAAAAAGCGCGTGGAAGCTCTTTGTAAAAATTCAGATACCTCCAAATCTTTTTCGAATATTAAATATTAACAATAGGTATTTGAAATCAATTAATAAATATTCCCCATCTTTCTTTTTCTTTGCGGTATTTTAAAACAACTATTTGAAAATCCAAATATTTCAGATTTGCATTGAACTTGATCCATAGTAATTAGACATCAATTAAACAATATTTCTTGAATTTAAATGCTCTAAAGACTCTTAAGCTTAAGCCTTAAGAGTCAAAATCATGGATTTTGATTAAACTTACAATAAGAATTCCAAACATAAGGTTCAGCATCATTATGTATTGATTTTAATCTTTGTCATGAGAGGGAGAAGTGGAGAAAAATCTTTCTGTTCAGGTAATTACTTTTACTCGTCCTGGGGCGGGTATTTTTTTAGTTATAAAATAAAGTCTGAGTTATGTTTACAAAAATGTTCTTTATAACAACAAGGACAATAAAACTTCGTATATTCTAACCTACAAATTTAAGAGTTAGAAAGAACTTAAACCTAGTGACATTTACAAATTTCAAAACTAAAACCAAGTCACGTTATAAAAGAAACAACTGCAGACTATAAAAAGAAAAACAAAACAAAAACGAGAGTATAAATATTCCGGGCGACACCGGATCTGGACAGCTAGGATGCTATAAAATTAAGTATAGAATTAGTTAAAATTTAAAAAGCAATGTATTTTAAAGCCAATATATTCTGGGGCATAAACTCGCTTAGTGGATAGGCGACATGTATTCCATATAATGATGTACCGAAATGTGTGCGACAGGATCACTTAAAACACTTCGTAGCTAGGGATGGCTCAATACTCTTGAGCAAAAATGTATACTTGTGTTCAAGTTATTCCAACGACGACGAGTAATAAAGAATAAAATAAAAATGTAGAATACCTAAACGCACACGTTTCATTTACTGTTGCACGGGCTTTATCAGGAGAGAAAGAAAACCTAAAAGTATTTTTTTCTGAAACAACGTATTCTAAATGTATTTTAACTGTCATATACTCTGAATTCTGAAACAATGTATTTTAAGGGATATGTATTATAGGGCAATGTATTTTCAAATAAGTTTTCATGATAATACCTTTATTTTATTTATCATTTTAAAAAGCGTTTTACGCTCTGTCTAATTGTTTAAGTTAGAATTGTTTTAAAATAATTATGTGTTCTTTTCATAACGTTGAATACAAGATGGGGGAAAAAGCAAATTTGCACAATTTTCTTATTTCAATTCAAGCTAGGCCGAAAAGCTGCTGAAACAGCTTGCAATATCAACAAAGCATTTTATCCAGGAACCACTACTGAGCGCAAAGCACAATGGTGGTTTAAGAAATTTCGTGGCGGCAACGAAGCTCTTGAAGATGATGAGCATAATGGTCAGCCATCGAATGTTGACAACGACCAATTAAGAGCCTTAGTCGAAACCAATCAACGCACAACAATCCAAAAACTTGCTTCTGAATTAGACGTAAGATATATGTCAATTTCCGACACCTTAAGAGAGATTGGATAGGCAAAAGACTTGATAAATAGGTGGCTCACGAATTGTACAACAACGAAAAGAAACACTGTTATGGAGTGATATCTCCCCTTATTTTACGCAACATGAACGACCTGTTTCTCAATCGGGTTGTGATTTGTGATGAAAAGTGGGTTCTTTATGACAACTGGCAACACTCAGCTCAATAGTTAGACGCCAATGAAGCTCCATGACGCTTCCTAAAGCCAACGTTGCACCAAAAGAAGATCATGCTGATTGTTTGGTGGACTGCAACCAGTCTCATCCATTACAGTTTTTGAATACAGGCGAAACCATTACGGCAGTGAAATACAGTCAACAAATGAATGAAATGCATCAGAAACTTCGGCAACATTAATTAATGGAAAAAGCCCAATTCTCTTCCACGACAATGCCTGACCGCACATTGCTAAACTGACCCTGCAGAAGTTGAATGAATTGAGCTACGAAACTCTGCCTCATCCGCCATACTCTCCAAATCTCTCAATTGCCAACTACCACTTTTCAAGCATCTTTACAAATTTCTGCTTCAAAAACTAAAGTGATATGAAAATGACTTCAGCGACTTCATGGCCACCAGAACGCAAGATTCTTACGTTATTGGCATAAATACACTTGTTTTGCATTGGAAAAAGTGTGTTCATTCTGATGGTGCTTATTTCGATCAATACATTTTTGTTTGAGCCGAGATATGTTCATCTGAATTGAAAATTGAAAACTGCAAGAACTTTGTTGTCAACGTAATAAAAACATAATAAAGCTGGTCATAATAATGAGAATGATGAAGTGATTTTTGTGATGATGATGAAGTGATTTTTGTGATGATGATGAAGTGATTTTTGTGATGATGATGAAGTGATTTTTGTGATGATGATGAAGTGATTTTTTGTGATGATGATGAAGTGATTTTTGTGATGATGATGAAGTGATTTTTGTGATGATGATGGATTTCAAGAAGATGATGATGCTATGATCAAGATAAAGCTTACAATGGTGACGATCATCAAAATGATGATGAGAGTGATAAACATCACGTTTATCCTGAATGATAATAGATGAGGAAGAAAATGATAATGATGATTAGAAACATAAAAATGATGATTGTGGCGACCATTATTATAGTGGAATGCTTTTGATGATGATGATGATGATGATGATGATGATGATGATGATGATGATGATGATGGAAGAATTGAATTCACTTGAGGTGTAGAAAGTATAGATTCAAATCTGTATCATAATTGCAAATGCACAAACGAGGACACCTAATTGGTTGCAATGAGACGTGCATAGAAAGTAAATGCTACTAAAATCGAAATAAGTGACTGCAAATTTGGATAAAATTGCAATCATATGATACGAATAACACGAGCCCCGTCTTCTCCAGCACAGCTGTCAACTTCCACCATTTATTTTGCTAAATTTGATACGTAATGAGATAGACCAAATTACATGAGATTTCGTTGGAATTTTTATGTTCAAAACAGTTTCTTTATTTTGGTTGTTTTTACATTTATTATACTTTTATTTTTTATTCTACTTGTTATACATCTGTAATGCATTGTTGTTGTACATCTGTAATATATTGTTGTTGTACATCTGTAATGTATTGTTGTTATACATCCGTAGGGTATTGTTATTATACATCTTTAATGTATTGTTATTATACATCTTTAATGTATTGTTATTATACATCTTTAATGTATTGTTGGTATACATCTGTAACGTATTGTTGTACATCTGTAATATATTGTTGTTGTACATCTGTAATATATTGTTGTTGTACATCCGTAGAGTTTTGTTGTTATACATCTTTAATGTATTGTTATTATACATCTTTAATGTATTGTTATTATACATCTGTAATGTATTGTTGTTGTATATCTGTAATGTATTGTTGTTGTACATCTGTAATGTATTGTTGTACATCTGTAATGTATTGTTGTTATACATCTGTATTGTATTGTTGTTATACATCTGTAATGTATTGATGTGTTACATCTGTTATGTATTGTTGTACATCTGCAATGCATTGTTGTTGTACATCTTAAATGTATTGTTGTTGTACATCTGTAATGTATTGTTGTTATACATCTGTAATATATTGTTGTTAAACATCTGTATTATGTTGTTGTTATACATCTGTAATGTATTGTTGTTGTACATCTGTAATGTATTGTTGTTGTACATCTGTAATATATTGTTGTTGTACATCTGTATTATGTTGTTGTTATACATATGCAATGTATTGTTGTTGTACACCTGTAATGTATTGTGGTTGTATATCTGTAATGTATTGTTGTTGTACATCTGTAATATATTGTTGTTGTACATCTGTATTATGTTGTTGTCATACATCTGTAATGTATTGTTGTTGTACACCTGTAATGTATTGTGGTTGTACATCTGTAATGTATTGTTGTTATACATCTGTAATTTATTGTTGTTGGACATCTGTAATGTATTGTTGTTGCACATCTGTAATGTATTGTTGTTAAACATGCGTAATGTATTGTTGTTGTACACTTTGATGTATTGTTGTTGTACATCTGTAATGTATTGTTGTTATACATCTGTAATATATTGTTGCTATACATCTGTAATGTATTGCTGTTAAACATCTCTAATGTATTGTTGTTAAACATCTGTAATGTATTGTTGTTGTACATCTGTAATGTATTGTTGTTAAACATCTGTAATGTATTGTTGTTAAACATCTGTAATGTATTGTTGTTACACATCTGTATTGTATTGTTCTAAAACATATGTAATGTATTGTTGTTAAACATACGTATTGTATTGTTGTTGTACATCTGTAATGTATTGTTGTTATACATCTGTAATGTATTGTTGTTATACATTTGTATTGTATTGTTGTTATACATCTGTAATGTATTGTTATGTTACATCTGTAATGCATTGTTGTTGTACATCTTTAATGCATTTTTGTTGTACATCTTAAATGTATTGTTGTTATACATCTGTAATGTATTGTTGTTAAACATCTGTAATGTATTGTTGTTATACATCTGTAATGTATTGTTGTTGTACATCTTCAATGTATTGTTGTTGTACATCTGTAATTGACTGTTGTAGTACATGTGTAATGTAGCCTGGATGTTTATCGTAGTGACTATTTAGAAAAATAAATTCAGTGTCACAAATGATCACTATAATGTTTAAATAGTACTGCTCCTGTCTTTGTAAATCTTCAACTTATTAAGCTAAAAAAATAATAGAGGGCGTCACTTTTGGAACCACCCAAGTGTTTATAAAGCTCTATGTTAAAAGATATTGAGTACTTTATATATACAATGGTCGTTGTTCGGTGTTTGCTATTTGGTTTACGGTTATGTTAGGGTAATTATTTTGTCAAATCCAGTTATTTTTAAATAAAAGTTGGTACGCCAAATTTTCGTCCAAAAACTGATTAAAAAAAATCTGCATGTCTGAATAGCCTTTATTAAAAATTTCAACTGTTTAGACCTAAAATTGGCTGAATAGTTTGTGAGTGACCGAAAAGGTCAAATCTTTTGAACTTTGACCACTTGCCAGCCAAAATTTCGGCTAAAAACGGATTAAAAAGCTTGCCCTATGTCTGAATAGATTTTATGTAAAATTTCAAATGTTTAGAATAAAAATTGGCTGAGTAATTTGGTAAAGACCGCAGAGGTAAAATTTGCTTTTAAACTTGACCTCAATTTTGACCCCTTACCATTTATTGTTTCAGGCACAAATCAAATTAAAATGTTTGATCCATGTCCAAGTAACCTACATGTAAAATTTCTAAGGTTTAGACTCAAAATTGGCTGAAGAGTTTAATAGAGTTGTCAAAGGTGAACTTAACCCTTTGACAACCAAATTTTTGACCAAAAACCGATTAAAAAGATTTTCTTAAATCTTAATACTCCTTATGTCAAATCTCGAGTCTGTAGACTGAAAATTGACGGAGCAGTTTGGTAGGGAAATATACACACACACAAACACACGCATATACACACATACACACAGACAATTTCACTTTTATAGATATATAGATAGCAAATAGTCCTGTTTTGCAATACTGGTTTTAGAAAGTTTCAATCTATTTCGACAGCAAAAACGCAAATTGATTTCTTCTTCGTGTTCTTTACTGTAACATTTCAATAGTGTAGTATTTGTTCTGATATAAATGCCTCATCTTTTCTGTACTCAATCAGTGAAGGAGAAATCCGTCTGGACTGTGGCAATTTCAATTTTGGTTCCTATCCAGAGTGTCCCTTTTGGGGGAGTTGAATTATCCCCTCATTAAAAACCGACCTGGTGTCTAACTCTGCCCTCATGGGGAGGCAAGTAAAAAGGACCACTTAAAAGATTAATAAATTTATATCGAAGTTATGAAAACATTAATGTTTATTTATCTAAATAAACAAGAGATATTTTGTGTTTACAAATGCTTGTTTCTTTATGCTTTTTAATGGAACTCCCTCAAGACAAGACGTGACGCCACTTGATCAAAGATGCTAGCAATACTGTGAGATGATCATTGTAAAGACAGGAGATGCCCATTGGCATATCCAATACAGAATATTTTCAAGATGGTTTCTTTTTCTTTCAATAAAAAAATAATAGTAAATAAAGAAAACTTGGGGGGAATATTCTGTATTTGATACGTTTTTTTTTATGATGTTTGATTTTAGTCTGACAGGCCCGCAGCAAACTTCGCGGGGACGTTGCTTGAATTTAACCATATTTTTAGTGAAAACTGTTTTTAGGTTTGTACTCAATTTGAAAGAACAGGAGAAACGTTAGCTGATAAACACAAAAATATTATGATCAATTCAAAAGCATAAATTAACAAAGATATTTTATGTTTGAAAGAAAAAAGGATTTTTATTCATATTTTTAGAATCGTTATAAAACGAGAAGGATTCATTTGCTGAGATATTGAAGAAATCTGAATTAATAATTTAAGGGCCGTGAATTATCCACGGATCAGAAAAATCGTAATCAACATTTCTCCACTGAACTATACAAATTATATTTGACTAGCGGGACCTGTGGAAATTCCACAGGGGACTTATTCATATGTAATAAATTGATAAATGGTGTCGCTCTGGTATTATTGTAGCTTTTTTGATAAAACTGCAAAAATATTTATCTAAGCTAGCATGAATGCCCGACAAAGCCCAGTCGTAAAGTACGCTTAATTATGATATTTTAATTATTGCAGATTTCGTATATATTATTATAGAGTTAATGTTCTATCGATTTTTATATATTATAAAGTTGCGATTTCAAAAATAAAACAATATGACTTGGGTGTATCAGCTTGAATCGAAACCGAAATAAAAACATATAGGTGATTTTACTGCCATCAGCTATAATCGAAACCGAAACTTATGGAGAATTCTTGATAAAATTATTTATGACAAGAAATGGAAGTACATAACAATTTAGCGACCCGGATGTAAGCGTGACACAGAAAATAACACACACGCTATTGTATTAATACAATATAGACTAATAAGAGTCAATAAGAATCAATGTTCTTTTGTTTTCATTATAAGTTCTGTGAGAAATGTTAGAAGTAATTAAATGAATAAGTTTATCCATTTGTTTTTGATGAGAAGACGATAATGTGAAATGTTAATGAGTTAAGTGTGTGTGTGTGTGTGTGTGTGTGTGCGTGTGTGTGCGCACGCGCGTTAGTGTCGGAGTGCGTATGCTTATAACTGATTGTTCGCATGAGTTGAGAACTGTTTTATTTAGCTACTCCAAGCCAAACAGAGGGGCAAGAGAATATGAAGTAAAATAGATGTTAGGGTACGTATGCAATTATTGTGCTGAAATATTAAAGTTATTTAGAAAGCCATTCTTAACATGGAGAGGGGATGGTGTCTTGTAACTATTCTGTACTTTCACCTTACAATTGAATTTTAAAAATATCGTAAAACTTGAACTTAACTTAAAAATTCTATTTTTTAAAAATATGCAATAAGTGCATAAGCATCAATGTCAGTTTTTTTTTGTTTTTTGAATTTTGCCTCAACTTTTTCTGGTTATGCATTCAGTCAGGATCAAAACGGCAATTTTGATAAATTCAACGAAATACGTCATGTTAACTTCGAATGTTTGCGTTTGTTTTTACTAATTCAGGTGGTTATGTGCCTCGCGCCATATACACAGAGATGAATATTTCCATTTTAAACACAGAAGAATAAACTTTGTCGCTCGCAACAGGATTACTGATCACTAAGAAATAGCTTCAAACTTTTCAAAAATGTAAAAGTCATTTTCATCGCCGGATTCAGTTTTGGGGCAGAGCTTGAACACATTTTCATTTAACCTATTGATATAACCTTGACAGGTACTTGTGGGAACATGATGAGAATTAGCAGCCAACCGGATGTTAACGCATCCACCATCAGAGACAAAATAAAAAATCGTCGTTTGCACATTGCTCCACGCATCGCTTTCGCTTGGGAAGAAAAAAATAAGATAACCACAAAATAATTATCAACCAATGGCAGAACTCCGCGCCTAAAATAAACACCTCAAATATCACAGTCGCTGGGAGCCAGTTTGCCATTATAAAACGAGGGTATTTGAGGGAACCGAGAGGAGGGAACAGGAGATTTTCGCCCAGCTGCGTCAGTGAACGCACGGACAGATTCTCCAACCCGACCTAAAGAGATGAAGAAGAAAAAGAAATAAGGCACCAGTGGACTGAAGCCGATTACGCTCTCACGTTATGGGCCAAACGCCTCCAATTCTAAACAACGTCTAATTCACACAAACCAAAGAAGAGAGAGGAGGAGAAAGAAGACGAAGACGCCGGGCTGCTAGCGCTGATGAAAGAAGAGACTCGCTTTCCAGTTACAAGCCAGGACACGCATCACCGACAGCAGGATAACCGGCCTACCCTAACCCTCTCCATCGTCGAAAAGATAAGTTACATTTTACGAACATTCATTCCTTGTCAATTCATACATGCCTACAAACATTTTACGAACATTCATTCCTTGTCAATTCATACATACCTACAAACATTTTACAAACATTCATTCCTTGTCAATTCATACATGCCTACAAACATTTTACGAACATTCATTCCTTGTCAATTCATACATACCTACAAACATTTTACGAACATTCATTCCTTGTCAATTCATACATACCTACAAACATTTTACAAACATTCATTCCTTGTCAATTCATACATACCTACAAACATTTTACAAACATTCATTCCTTGTCAATTCATACATGCCTACAAACATTTTACGAACATTCATCTCCTTTGTTAAATCCCTTTTTTATAAATACGAGGTCATATACTACCACTACTCTGTGTCAGAATGGGGCGGCAAGTAAGGGTAACTACGGTGTGATTTTGTATTTTCCAAAGCTCCCACCGGATAAAGTTCAAGGTCATAATAAGAACCTTGATGAGTTGATTTTTGCTATTGTTCATACTTATTTGCCTTCCACGATGACTAAATGAGACACAAGGTCGGTTTTTAATGTGGGGGAAGATCTAGCTCCCTGACAAGAGGCGCGGTGGATTAGAACAAAAATAAAAATTGCGTTAGTCTAGAATGATTTTTCCTTTAGTGATAAAAGATGAAGTGCAGTATCGGTACAGATACTACGTTTTGTTCCTAATTATTTATTTATACCCCCCTTGTTTCTTAGGCATTCAACTATGATTATATAGTCCTCTTTGTAGGAAATTGTAAACGTATAAAGTTTGATCAAATACGGAAGCTCATAAATAAAAGTAGATCACTCCTCTCTCTCTCTCTCTCTCTCTCTCTCTCTCTCTCTCTCTCTCTCTCTCTCTAAGTACACACACACACACACACACACACACTTTGAACGGGGGGAAAATCGATTTTTTTTTTCAAGGGGATCGCGTGACGCACATTGTGACCATAACTTTGTGATCATACCTCTATTCACAAACTGACTTCTATCATGCAACCCTTCCAAACTGAAATTCATTTTTTCTCCATTCAATGTATAAAAAACATCTTTTATGTGTTCTATTTGCGATGGTGACTTTTTTCGTTTTTCTTTTTCTTTCTTTTGACAATTCTTTTTGAAAATGAAAAAAAAAGTTAAAAACTGGAGAAATAAAGAAGAGTTTAAGACAATAAGATGACGTTTGAGAAATTTGTGCTTCGTTTACAGTGTGGCTTTCTCAAACTTTAGGCAGATTCTAAAATGCATGAACAACGGGTTAAATAGAAACAAAGTGTTTATCATATTTTCAAATAGCTTTTCCTATACTAAAATATTTCTCAGTTTTGGGATTGAGTTATGTTTAAGAACAGCTTCCATTTTAAGTTTTCTAATTAGCTGTTATTTAAAATCAACTCACCAAGTGATCCGAATCTTACTTAGTTTCTATCACGCTCACCTATTATGTTGTTTGATGTCCAACACGTGTTTGATACATATATCACTCTCGTCTCCCCTCTCTTTCTCTCTCTCTCTTTCTCCTCCTCTCTCTCTCTCTCTCTCTCTCTCTCTCTCTCTCTCTCTCAGTCGAAGGTAATAAATAAAGAGGAGAATAAGAAAGATTGGATCAGTCGATTATCGACAAAAGGCGATATCACTACACGTAGTAATTCTATTTCATAACACATGGCTGGAGATTAAAAGAAATAGCGATGGGAAAGATATAGTGAGTAGAAATTTTATCTTTCTGTTTATTTTTTTTATTATATTTAACTGATTCTGCAAAATAACATTTTTCTGATTCAATCTAACTTTCATACGTAATCCAACAGGTCACATAATCTTCTAATATATATATATATATATATATATATATATATATATATATATATATATATATATATATATATATATATATAGTCTTTGAAGTTTTTAACCTTTAAAACTATACCAAAAAAATATATTTTTTATCATTCGTTAGAAAACCATCTAGTCAGTAAGTCATTTAATCACCTGCAATCACTGCATCAACTCACTCTCGAATTTACTATAATACCAATAATTTATTTTTCAAGGGATCATCAGTTGTTTACCATGAAACACTGTTTCGGGGATTTAAAAACAAAACAGTATATTACATCATAGCTCTCCAGCAGTGTTGATCAAACACCACCACCCTTAATCTTAGGAAGAAGACATGTTACAAACATTTGATCCAATTTCCTATTCTTAATTGCAATTAGTAACCTTTTCATACTATAAAAATGAATTTCTTACCTGTGCGATTCATCAATTTCCACATTTAAAATCGATACATTTTTTAATTTTTTAATTTATCAATCTTGTATTTATGAGATTAGGATTAATCCATTTAACTACTTATCACCCCCACTATGATTAGTATTTAGTATATTTACATTCTTATTTAAAATTAGATATATAAAGGTTAAAAATATTTTTACATATATACATTTTTTTATTTATTTATTTATTTTTTATTTATTTTTATTAATATAAATTTATTATATGTAATTATAAATACATTTTATACATTGCTAATATAGTTTTGGATTTCCTTTATTAATATAGTCTGGTTTATCTTAAACGATTCAAAAGCATCAGGATAACCACCAAATGCTTTATTTAACTGTTTAAATATTTTATTTTTATCCCCACCTTGTTTTATCATCCTTATTACTAAGCTAGAAACTGGTGGTATAAAGTCTGCTAGTTTTAAAGTAACGCGAGCTATTCTCAAAAACTCTGACATAATGGTTCCATAAAACATAAAAACAGGGCAGGTGCTATCTTTATGGGGCATACGTACTATTTTAAAGGGGAAAGCGTTTCTTTTATCAAATATTTTATAAAGAAAAATCCCATCCTCAATTTTTATATCTAAATCCAGAAATTGTCCTCTATGTTCACAATTCGATTTTAATTCGTTTGGATATATAAGATGTTTATATATATACTAGCATTCCAGCCCGGCGTTGCCCGGGTGTTTAGAGGTGTATGTTGAGCAAAAAAAAAAAGCGGTTAATTTTTGTTAACTTTGACCCCTATTATGACCCCTTAACATTTATTGTTTGGGCTTCAATTCAATTTATTAAGTCAGATCCATATCCAAGGAACCTATATCTAAAATTTCAAGTGTTTAGACCCAAAATTGGCGGAGGAGTTTGGTAGAGTTCTCAAAGGTCAAATCGTTGAACTTTGACCCCTTAACAGCCAAATTTCTGGCCGAAAACCGATTGCAAAGATTTTCCCGAATCTCACTACCCTGTATATCAAATTTTGAGTCTGTAGACTTAAAGTTGATAGAGTTATTGCGTGGGGAAATGTACACACACACAGACTCACACACAGACACGTTCACTTTTATATATATATATATATTAATGTATGCATGTATACAGTGTGGCGCACTAAAAAGTAGCCCAGAAAATGTAGTAGAGAGGAGGAACCTTGTTTTGTTGCTTAAATTATCTGTAGTTTTATAAAAGATGCTGGAAGTGCTTCTATGCATTTCTGTGCACGTTTAACAACGTTTGCAGATACTGCCTGTAGATCTTCCCTCCTGATTCTCCTGATAGCTTTGGTAATGTTCTCTTTTAGTTGATCTAGATTGTGAGCATTATTTGCATAAACTTTGTTTAAATCTCCAAAAGATAAAAAATCATATGATGATACGTCCGGGGAACATGGTGGCCATAACCCTTTGCTTATTATTCTCTCTTCCGTAAACATGTCATGAACTTGTGTCAGTGGCATGTAGCGCAATCTTGTTGGAAAAAGAATTGCATCTTGTCTCGTGGTGTCAGTTGGTCGTTAAGAGAAAGATTAGGGAGATTGGGCTACTTTTAAGTAGTCCGCTTAATCTAAGAAAAAAACTTATCAGAGAAAAATGAGATAGATCAGGCGAATTTAAAGTGGGCAACCCTGTATATACTTATTTATATTTTGGGGAAAAAAGGATTCCAGCAAAGTGCTCTATTATAAAGAAAACATTCCGAAAATAAGAGCGTATTATTTATATTTTTATTTACAAAAAGTTTATATGCGATAAGTCATCAGTACCGTCGGTTTCAAACCTGATTATAAGGGACCGCTTTAGATACCTATATCCTCGTTGTTCTCTTAAGTGCAATTGTCTGGGTCTCTTTTGCAGTTGGTTCACCAGGACACATGCACATGTATATATAGGTTGTAGTGAAAACAAAGCTCGATATTTTTATACAGAGCAGTATTATTAATAATATTATAGGTCAGCTAATAATAATGGTATTTCTCTCTCTCTCGCTCTTTCTCTCTTGCTCTCTCCATATATATATACATATATATATATATAAAGCTGGATGTGTGTGTGCGTGTGTGTGTGTGTGGTCACGAATAGGCTCCTATATGGTTGACTATTTTAAAAAACTGATTATATATAATGATAGAAGATGTATCGAGACACAGGAATGGTAATGTTTGATCTGGCAGAACGGTGGTTTATTAAAATTGTGGGGTCTGCGTTCACGCCTGGTCCACAAAGTATGGAAAAAAAAAATTTTTAATTAAAAAAAAATGTTTACAAGTGTTTTTGATATAGATGTACGTAAGAATAATTTGATAAGTATGTTTTAACTTCAATAGGGATGGTATAATAAAATTGTGGGGTCTGCGTTCACGCCTGGCCTCCATAGAATGGAAATAGGCACAAGCTTTAAGAAAGACTTTTCATATCTATCTGCATAAGTATACTTTGATAATTATGTTTCTGTTTGAAGAAATATGGTATAATAAAATTATGGGGTGTTCGTTCGCATCTGACCTCCATAGAATGGAAATATGTCACAAAGTTTAACAAGGTTTTTTAATATAGATCCACAGAATATTGTGATAAGTGTTTCAGTGTGAACAGGTATGGTATAATAAATTATGGGGTTTATCTATTTTATTTTTACTTCCATCATATTTTGCTTTGGTTTTGATACCCCCAAATTTGAAGCTATCTCTTTACAACCCTTCCTTTTCATAACCTATCATACTTTCATAAATCAGAGTCCATTTTCTGTAGGCTGTTTTTGAACCCAGTATATATATATATATATATATATATATATATATATATATATATATATATATATATATATATATATATATTTATGTATATATAATTAAAGGTTAACATTTTCCAGGGGTAAAGTAACCAATGAAGTTTAAATGAGGTTAATACAAGAGTGCTCAATACCAAAGTAGGACAAGATATACTATTTGGTTTTTACATAAACATTGATATATCGCTACAGATGCATGAGCATATTTCGTATAAGTTGTACTACTGAAGAGGTCTCTCGTTACAAGTAATTAGCAGACCGAAACATGCTCGTGAATGTGTAGTGACATATCAATGCTTAGGTTAAAACAGCTAGAATATATATATATATATATATATATATATATATATATATATATATATATATATATATACTAACACGCCGCTTGGTGTTGGCTGGTCGTAAAATATGCTTAAATATATTTTAATTCATGCAGATTTAATATTTCTTATTATAGCGCAAATTGTTTATTGATTATTATATTTTCTCCAATATATAATAATGATTTCGAGGGTTAAAAAAAATATGATTTGGGTACTACCAGCTGGAATCGAAACCAAACCACAGAGCTACTAAATTGACAGAATGTACATTGGTAGAGATTGTTGCACACAGACACAGACAAGGTCATTTTTATATATGTACTATTAGGCCATCCGGTTTTCTTTGGTCGTAAAATACACTTAAATATGATATTTTAATTTATGCAAATGTCATATTATCATTATAGCGCCAATTCTCTATTAATTATTATATTGTACCCAGTGTATAGCAGTGGTAAAAATGTGAAAAATCTATGACGTCAGCTACAATCGAAACAAAATATATAACCTCATTCGTTATGATCTGTCCTACATTCATTCGCAAACAAAACCTTTTAAGCATTTCTAAAAATATAGATATATAATAGAGAAAGGTCAATATCTATTTAAATGTATATTTGCTCATGGGGAGAAATAACACAATCGACTTATGCCTCACAAGTTCCATTTTTTTCAATTTTGACCCCTTAGCAACTATTTTTACCGGATAAAAATCAAATCAAATTTGTCCCACACGTCCAAATCCCCTATTTATCAAGTTTCCAATCTATTGACCAAAAATCGACAGAGTAGTCCAGTAGAGACCATTCTTCACACAAGCAGACAAGCAGACAAGGTATATATATATATATATATATATATATATATATATATATATATATATATATATATATATATATATGTGAGCAAACAGTTAATAAAACATGTTAAAAACACTTTGAAAAAGAGTTAAAATCTGAAAAGGAGACACTTGATAAATGGATAGTCCTTAATCCGCGGAGTTTCGAAGAAATACTTTCCTTCTCATCAGAGGGTAGGAATTAACAAAATGCGGGATCGGATTTTGCATACAAAAGTATCAGCCCCTTCAAGAAACTCGTTTCTTAACGTTGAGCACTTTACAGTTGAAATATAGTCGGTCACTTTATCTTGCATGCGAAGATCATGGTGTTATAATCATTCTGACAAACGTTAAAACATTTAAAAATAAATGTTTAAATTACAACAGTATTTCTCATGGTTGACGGTGGCCAAGTGGATTTAGTCCTTGCTAATAGAGTCAGAGATGGCTTCATTGCCACATTTAAATCCCCCGACCGACTGTAATCGTGACACCCTGCAGTGATGATTCCCGAAAGGATGAAACACGAGTGTCTAGGTATTTAATAGTTATTATAGTATATATATATATATATATATATATATATATATATATATATATATATATATATATATATATATATATATATATGTTATATAGGGGTTTCATTAAAGAGTCTTAGAGAGAGACTATTATAAGTGATGCTTTTTCTTGTGAGAGTTCTTATTAGTAAGCTATGAGTCTTAGTGAGAGTTCTTGTCTTATTACATATGATGTTGTATCTTAGAGAGAGAGATGTGTATGTAATGACATTTTATAACACAGACATATAATAACAATACAATTTACCTTTTTGTAGAAATCACAAACACAAAGATGAGCTTTATCACAAACACATGATGAATTTATTTCCTTACGACCGGTCGTGATTTCCTCATTAAGAATTCAAGGTTTCACATCTTAGTTTCTGAAGTGACGTCTCGCTTCAGACGTCCGCCTGTCTCTGAGTTTTCTCACTGACCGTCTCCCCTGACTGTCTCTCCTGACTGTCTCTCTGACTGTCTCTCTGACTGTCTCTGCGACCAACTAACTCCCACTTCCTATATTGAGAAATCCATGCATCCCGGCCACGTGAGCAAAATTCACGTGTTTCAACATGCGCGACTTTGCACGTTTCCGACATTGATTTCCCAATAACTTATTTTTCTTGTGTTGTTTCCACAAAGGAATTTAACCTACATATCTAATTTATTTAACCAATATTTTATTATCCACATTCTTTTAACAATTGAATAGTTTATTTATTATTTATTTCATCCGAATTAACAATTTACTGGACATTCCATTTAAACCTATTGTTCTTTAAAACTTATGTCCAGGGTTCGATTTCTGCTTTCTCTTATTTTCATTTTAACTAATCTCTCTATTTTTATACTTACATGAACAGGGGACAGCCCTTATCATGTAACATATATATTCATAACTTATATATATATATGTATATATATATATATTAATACATATATATATACATATATATATATATATATATAAGTTATGAAAATATATATATGGCAATTAAGCTACACAGAATCTTTCAGATGAGGCTAAAATGCATGACAATCCTGTGTAGCTTAATTGCCATGTATATTTTCATAACTTACCACCTAGCTCTACGTACGTACTGAGCACTGTTAAAGCAAATACTGAAAATCGATGCATAAAATATTAAATCTCCTTATAACGTCTTATGTGAACACATGAAATAATCTATCTATCTATCTCTCTCTCTCTCTCTCTCTATATATATATATATATATATTTATATATATATATATATATATATATATATATAAAAATATATATATATGTATATATATATGAATAAATATATATATATGAATATATTTATATATGCGAATAAATAAATATATGTATATATTTATTTATTCATATATAAATAAATAAATTCATACATATGCATAAATATATATATATGAATAATATATATATATATATATATATATGTGTGAATATATATATATATGACAAAATAAATACACATTGAAATACATGCACTTAACTTCATACCTCATACATGTCATAACAGTGCTTGTGACTGTTTACATATTTACATGTAAACAGACACGTGTTTGTGTATATTTGCATAATGTGCGAAATTGCAGTGATATATATGTATATATATATATATATATATATATATATATATATATATATATAGAGAGAGAGAGAGAGAGAGAGAGAGAGAGATATGTGTGTGTGTGTGTGTGTGTGTGTATGTGCATGTAAAGTTCTTTTGCATCTGAGTTTGCGTGATTGTGTGTATGTGTCTGTGCATATTTCTGCCTGCTGTTTACCTAAAAAAAGACTTACTTTATCTCCTTGTTCAAAAAGCTTAGAAAATATATAAATCAGGCAAAACCGAAACGTCTAGCTGAAAATTGTTTATGTTCCTTTTTCCGAGTAAAATAACAGCAAAAGAACACCAAGAATATTTTCACCTATTCTCTCTCTCTCTCTCTCTCTCTCTCACACACACACACACACACACACACACACACACACACACACACACACACACACACACACACTGGCGTGTGTGATTGTTAACGGATATCAAAGCAGACTATGGAATTGGGTATGTTGATTTCGAACCTTGTAAGACAAAAGTCTGAGAAAGGTATGAACCCTATACTCCCTCTATTTTATTATCCTTCACCCGTGCAAGCAGAGAATATATTCTCTAGATTTTTTCTTTTTTTTTTCAGGTAAGTTTATTCATGCATAAAGAAGGAGACGATGATAATGATTTTTTTCCTTAAAATATATTCGAACCATTTTTACTTCTTCCCTCTGCCAGAAGTTGCTTCTAGCAGGAAAGGAATTCAATTGCTCCTATCTGTTGGAACCTTCTTGTAGCTTTACTACCATTTCGACTGCAACTAAAATCCAACTTCAAATCTTTCTATCACATGAGCATTCTAACCAATAAGCAACATATTCACAGTTGAGGTCTCATGCTGACCCCAAGGTCACATGTAATCAATCATACTCAATAGGTAACCAAAGTTTGTTCATTCTATATTATTTAATTGGAATTCATTATTGAGATGAGTATTAATTCTTATTAATTTTATTTATTGCCGACTATCATCCTCATCTTTTCTTAGTTGTTTCCCAGTTTCGGCCAACTATTCCCCAGGCAGTAATTGCAGTGGATGCAGTTAGGAGATTCGGAGTTCCTATCCACCTGTCAAAGGCAAGAGGTTCGTTCATTCTATTCAGCATTTTCAATCCTCTCGTAATATTCTTAATGATTCAATTAAAATTCCAGCTATCTCATCGATCTTTATCCTTGAATGTTTTTTGGCCTCGATAAGAGGTGACTTCTTAGTAAAAAAATATTCTTTTTTACCTGGCTGACTTCACTTTAAAAGACTGGGTGACGGGTCGTCTGTTTTCTGTTTAAATGGATGACGTCATCCTTTTGTTACACCAACATTTATGACGTCATAAATGATCTCTTCCCAGTGTCTTCAACCTTTTATATAAAGAATTGTTCCTGATGTTTTTCAACTGTGTTGAAGTGCATGCTGTCGTCCGTTTGTAACATACATTTCACAAGATAAACAAATGAACATGCCAGATCCAGAGATTTTACTAGTATATAAATTGCTACAACCTAATATTAAATACATAGGTAAAACAGCAACTTGTGTTCAATTAATCGCATACAATGAATCATCTCTAATAGGCATTCTGCTTCGGAGCAGGAAAACCAGATAGAAAAGAGAGAAGAGAAGGTAAAATAAAAAAAAAAAAAACGAGGAATGGCGATGAAAAGAGCAAAGAAGGAATACAGAAATACATACAAGAAAGGAGAAAATGGTATTCTACATCTAGTCTGGTGCACCTGCAACATTTGCCGTGGTTATACTGTTCAAAGCTTGAATTGCCTCTCTAGATGCAGGTCTGAGCGGGTGATAAGGTAACCTAAGTTTACCCAACTACCAGGGTCTCTAGCTCAGTGTTAAAGACAAAGTCCGAAGGAGAGGCAGCCAATACAGCCAAAGTTGGCACAGCTGCAGGATGTGCCGGAAATGTGTTACAGTGCTTAACCATTCACCTATCGGGACTCCAAACGAGATTTTGTCAGGGTTAACTCCCTTAGCCTTTGCTTTTCCCAAGGCATCCACAAAGCAGTGGACCTATTTGTCCATAGCTGGTGAAAATTTGAAAATATTTCCAATTTAGGACGAAAATAACAGAGATCCTCATCATAGTTATGGTTGTATCAAAATGAAAGCAAAATCCTAAGTGATTTTTCTTAGAATTCGATTAGAATTAGAATCTAAGAAGAATCACTTTTTTTTTTTTTACACTGATCACCACTTATCAAGGCCCGGAAACCATTCAGGGATAAGGGTTATTGCAAGTACATTACGTTAGTGTGGAGATTTGATGAAGTGTTTAATTAAGGGGGCGGTTCATTAGGAATTTGTTAACATTGGACTTGAAGACATCCAAGTTGTAGTCCGGAGGGAAGCAGGCAGACGGAACAGAGTTCCACAGGCATGCAGTTCTAAGAAAGAAGCTTTGTTCATGGAATCCGCGTTTTGATTTAGGCACAGATATAGAGTGGGGAAATTTTTCACAGTGGATTCAGCTAGACGGGTGTTTTTCGTGAAAGATTGGCAAGGGGGGACCAGAGATTGGAGTTCAGACGAGCACCTGCCATGGAAATAACGATAAAACAAGGATAGGCTCACAACGTCTCTTCTGTGGGAGAGAGATTGCAGGGTAGAGAAAAGGGCATCCTCCACTAAGCCACAAAGTATATTTTGTACTCTGTCAAGGCAGGATAGGCTGTTTTTAGCAGCTTCTGCCCAGATATGGCAACAGTATTCCATCCTTCGACGTACTTGGCTTTTATATAGATAGAGAATTGCATCAGTAGTGAGATATCTTCTGGAGCGGTAGAAGGATCCCACCATCTTTCCAGCGACCTTGGCAACAGACTTGATGTACGTGTTCCATTTCAGATCAGGAGTAAAGGTCAAACCCAGAAGCTTGTCAAAACACGGGCCTCACCCAGACGAGAGCCATCCATCACAATTGATGCCAGCTGGGGATCAGAGCGTTGATGATGTAAGGATAGGAGTTTGGTTTTGGATGCATTAAAGGTAACCAGCCACATCTTCCCCCACTGAACCACGCGCTCGAGATCAGAGGAGAGAGAATTAGAGAGAACTTTGTCATTTACAGCCTTTGATGTGTTGCCGTAGATGGTCGTGTCATCAGCATAGATGTCAACGAATTATTTAAGTATGTGTTTAGGGAGGTCATTGATGTAGATCAGGAAGAGAGTTGGGCCCAGGATTGACCCCTGAGGAACTCCAGCATCACTTAAGGAAAACAAATTGAGCAAAAGGTGGCTTTGTAGTTAGGTTCGAATCTCATGCCCAGCAGGAATTGTTACTCCTACACTGATGATTGCGTAAGCATGAAACACAAGTTCCTGTAGATTGTTTTGTATTGCGATTAACAAATCTTCAAAATTATGTTATTGCTGCATATTTAGTTACATACTCTTCAGATGTTTACCTTACTGGAACCCAATAAAAAGGAATTCATGAGCTTTGAATTTTTCAAAAATTCACAAAATTTACATAAAAAAGATCATTATTTTTATAAAAAAAAGGTTTATTTATGAGAAAGATTTTTAATCCCTTACGATTGGTATATATAAACCGAGTTTTAAGTAAATGATCAACCTAAACCTTTTCCTTTTCTTTCTTTCTTTTATTTTTTCTTTTTTAATGCTCTCCATTATTTCTTAGTGATCCATACTATATTCAGTAATATTATTTGCATACATGATTTTTTTTACCTTCCTATTTACATATGCGCATATTGTTTGTTTTTATCTTTATATTCTGTGTGTATATATATATATATATATATATATATATATATATATATATATATATATACATACATATATATATATATATGTATAATATTATCAATTTTTTCATACCTACAGAAATTATTTTCCATGCTTCTGCAATCATCAGTGTAGGAAGTGATATATATTGGTACACTGATGAGCTGTGAAACAGCGAAACAGTATTGTATGTGGATGACTATATATATTTAATATATAAAAGACTATATGTCTGTCCGTCCGTCCGTCTGTACTTCCGTCCATCTGTCTGTCTGTCTTCATATTTTCAAACTATCTCTTCGAAAACTAAAAGTCGCAGAGCAGTGCTAGGAGCCACAAATAATTGGATGTTGTACGGACTGTTCTTTTATGAGTCTTTAGCTAATTAAAATAGTTTTAAAAGGATCAAAAATGAGTCAAAATTGAAAAAATCGTTTACATTTTGTACATTCATCAGACTCTATTTTTAATTTTTAATCAGTTCACGTTAGTACAGTGGTAACGTCACCAGCTTTTAATGCTGCAGTGTTGCTTTCGGTTTCGATTCTAGCTGATGGCACCCTAATACTTTTTTTTTTAACTTGTTGTGAAATCACGACTCTATAATAAAAATATACGAAATATGGACAAATTAAAATATCATATTTAAGCGTATTTTTCACTCGGGTAAAGCCCCCCCCCCGCTAGTCTATATATATATATATATATATATATATATATATATATATATATATATTGAGTAAAACGATTTATAATTTTGAATCAGTTTCAAAAGGAAAACGAACAAAACCTATTAACCTATATATCTACAGTACAATGAGCACTATTTTCTTTTAAAAGTATTAATACATTTACTAGTACATTAAAATAAACTCTGCTGTTTAGACTCTAGGTCTAATTCCCCCCCCCAAAACATATATATACATATATATATATATATATATATATATATATATATATATATATATATATATATGTATACTAGCAAAAGCACCCGTCCTGGACTGGGTTAAAAAAAACCTACAGAAAATGGACTCTGATTTATGAAAGTATGATAGGTTATGAAAAGGAGGGGTTGTAAAGAGATAGCTTCGAATTTGGGGGTATCAAAACCAAAGTAAAATATGATGAAATAAAAATAAAATAGATAAACCCCATAATTTATTATACCATACCTGATCACACTGAAACACTTATCACAATATTCTGTGGATCTATATTAGGAAACCTTGTTAAACTTTGTGATATATTTCCATTCTATGGAGGTCAGGCGCGAACGAACACCCCATAATTTTATTATACCATATTTCTTCAAACTGAAACATAATTATCAAAGTATACTTACGCATCAAAGTATACTTACGCAGATAGATATGAAAAGTCTTCATTAAAGTTTGTGCCTATTTCCATACTATGGAGGCCAGGCGCGAACGCAGACCCCACAATTTTATTATACCATCCCTATTTAAGTTGAAACATAGGACTTTGATTATGTTTGGGATTAAATAATTCTAACAGATGTGATATACTATAAAAAAACAGAAAATACCTTTTTGTTGTTGTTTTAGTATGAAAAGGGTGAAATAAAACAAAAAAGGGTGTATATGCCATAAAACAAAAAGGGGTGTATATGCCATAAAACAAAAAAGGGTATATATACCATAAAACAAAGAAGGGTGTATATGCCATAAAACAAAAAAGGGTATATATACCATAAAACAAAGAAGGGTGTATATGCCATAAAAAAGAAGGGTGTATATGCCATAAAACAAAAGAGGGTGTATATGCCATAAAACAAAAGAATGGTGTATATACCATAAAACAAATATACCATAAAACAAAGAATGATGTATATGCCATAAAACAAAAAAGGGTATATATACCATAAAACAAAGAAGGGTGTATATGCCATAAAACAAAAAAGGGTATATATACCATAAAACAAAGAAGGGTGTATATGCCATAAAACAAAAGAGGTTGTATATACCATAAAACAAAGAATGGTGTATATACCATAAAACAAATATACCATAAAACAAAGAATGGTGTATATGCCATAAAACAAAAAAGGGTATATATACCATAAAACAAAGAAGGGTGTATATGCCATAAAACAAAAAAGGGTATATATACCATAAAACAAAGAAGGGTGTATATGCCATAAAAAAAGAAGGGTGTATATGCCATATAACAAAAGAGGGTGTATATGCCATAAAACAAAAGAGGTTGTATATACCATAAAACAAAGAATGGTGTATATACCATAAAACAAATATACCATAAAACAAAGAATGGTGTATATGCCATAAAACAAAGAAGGGTGTATATGCCATAAAACAAAGAAGGGTGTATATGCCATTAAACAAAGAAGGTTGTATATGCCATAAAACAAAAGAGGTTGTATATGCCATAAAACAAAAGAGGTTGTATATGCCATAAAACAAAGAAGGGTGTATATGCCATAAAACAAAGAAGGGTGTATATACCATAAAAACAGATGATGCTTACTTATTACTGTTTTAGCATAAAATGATAATAAAAAACATTTGAGAAAAGGTTGATACGTCATCAAGCAAAGGAAATACAACATCTATTGCATTTTGATAAGAAATTACAGAAAAAAAAAGTGGTTGATATGCCATAAATGAGACTAGAGAAACCCTTTCCTTGTGTTTGAGCATTAAATAACTGAAAAAAGGTAGATGTACCCCCACCCCATTTATCTCTCACTCACTTTCTGTCTAAAGATAAAGTTGACTTTGTCACGTATTCTTTGTAAGGTGTCTACATTTTGCTGCACAAACATATTTTCTCCTTCTTTATCAAGATTTATGTTTAACTGTGCAAATACAGCACATTGTCAAAACATTTCACACACCATTAGCTCTATGCTGGAACTGCTGCTTCCTGAATGGAGTCAGCTATGCCGAAATGTTTTATTGAGACTACGACCGATGTACAGGATGCATCGATCGTCACACATTTTATTAGAACTACGTATAGAAGACTAGACTTTATTGGCAGGTGAAAATGCTGAAGTGGTTATATGTGAGGGGTGAAGGCCGTGGACCTGAGATTCGGGGTTGAAACACTGTTTAAAGCTGCTTTGTCAAGATTAAGGCAATGTTTTTTTTTTGCTTTTTTTTTTTCCACCCAATAGAGAGTTCCCTTTATTGTGCAATGCTTTTATATTTGAAGTGTTGAATCGTAAAACCAGTTAAAATGATATATGTGCAAAGTGATACCACAAAATGTGATATTATTAAGAACTAAACCACCAGTACCCTCTTGGGTAACTATTGTACTACATCAAGATGGCCAAGTCCACAAGAAGATTGCCAATACCCTGAAAACTGAGCCGCAGCACAGTGGCTAAGATCTAGCGTTTTAAAAGTGCAAGGTACACTCAGAACAGGCCTGGTATTGGTCGTCCAAAGAAGCTGAGTACACGTCCTGAGCATCACATCCAAATGCTTTCTTTGAGAGATCAGCGTAGAAGTGTTGTCAGCATTGCTGCAAAGATTGAAGAGGTTGGGGCTCAGCCTGTTTGTGTTCAGACCATGTGCTGCAGTCTACATCAAATTGGTATGCAAGGCTATCACCCTAGGAGGAAGCCTTTTCTGAAGATGATGCACAGGAAAGCCTGCAAACAGTTTGCTGAAGACATGTCAACCAAGCATATGGATTACTGGAACCATGTCCTATGGTCTGATGAGATGAAGATTAATTTGTTTGCTTCTGATGGCCTTAAGCATGTGTGGCTGTGACCAGGTGATGAGTTCAAAGATAAGTGTGTCATGCCTACAGTCAAGCCTGGTGGTGGGAATGTCATGGTCTGGGACTGCATAAGTGCTGCAGGTATTGGAGAGTTACATTTCATTGAGGGAAAACATGAACTCCAACATGTGCTGCAAAATATTACAACAAAACATACTCTCCTCCCTCCAAAAACTGAGTCGCAGAACAGTGTTCCAGTATGACAATGACCCCAAATATACCTCCAAGACGACTGAAGAGGCTGAGGGTAAAGGTGATGGACTGGCCAAGCATGTTTCCAGACTTGAACCCAATAGAATATTTTTTAAGGATCCTCAAGCAAAAGGTGGAGGTGCACAAAGTCTCAAATATCTGCCAACTCCATAAAGTCGTCATGGAGGAGTGGAAGAGCATTCCAGTGAAGCTCTGGTAAACTCCATGCCCAGTAAAGTGAGTAAAGGCAGTTCTGGATAATGATGGTGGCCACACAAAATATTGAAGAAAAGACAGGGAAACGAACTACAATAGATGAGGCCGGTCGCAGACCACCAAACAGTCAACATGACTTTCTATTGGTGCAACTCTTGCTTTGAGAACTGTCGTGGAGCTTAATCGGCGTCTAACCACTGAGCTGAGCGTCACTGCTTGTCATAAAGAACCCACTTTTCATCACAAAGCCACCTTTGACTTCATAGTAAATAAATGGGTGTGGCTTAAAAGAAGAGAAGATGCACTTTATAATGGCGTTCCTTTTGTTTGTCGTTCAATCTGTGAGGCACCCATTTATCAAGTTTTTTATCTTTCCAATCTCTTTCAAGTGGTTGAAAATCGTTGTATACTTTATGGCTAATGCAGAAGCAAGTTCTCAAACAGTTGTGCGTGGATTGGCTTCAACTAAGGTTCTTAATTGATTTTTGTTAATATCCGATGCCTGACCACTATGCTATCATCTTCAAGACTCTCAACGCTGACACAAAATTTCTTAAATCAACATTGTGTTGTGCATACAGTAATTGTTCCTGGGCCAAACGTTTCTGTTTCAGCAGCTTTTCGGCCTAGCTTGAATTAAAATAAGAAAATTGTGTGAATTTGCTTTTTCCATCTTGTATTCAACGTTCTGAAAAGAAGACATAATTGTTTGAAAACGATTGTAATTTAAATGATTAGATAGAGTGAAAAACACTCTTTAAAATGATATATAAAGTAAAGGTATTATAACAAAAACTTATTTGAAAATACATCATTTGAAATCCAAATTAAAAATTCCGCAAAAACTTTGCAGTTAACCTAATATTATTAAATAAATAATTTCTTTATCATTAGTTCATAATCATATTCTTACAACGATTGCAAACTCAAAGAAGTTCACAAAGTCAGTATACAAAATGATACCTCTCTCTCTGTTTCCCTGTTTTTTCTTCTCCCCTCACCCTCTTTCTTTCGCTCCTCATATCTCCCTTTCTTCTTGAATTATTCACATGATTTTATGACAAAGTCTAAAGATTTCACAGTCAGTATGCATTGTGATGTCATACTAGATCCTCTCTTCCCCTATCTCGTAACCTCCACCTTTTTCAACCTCTTGTTCCTTCTCTTAGTTACACGAGGTGCCTTCAATAAATTTCCAGACATTTTTGTACAGGCATTTAAAATTGTCGTAGACGCTTGAAAATTCAGTATGTTATTGCTATACATCTTATCTGATGACTGACCAATTTTTATGATTTCACGCCAAAACGAACAGCTACAACAAGAATTGTAATACACCCTACTAAAATCTAGTGAATTTCAGAAATGCAATCGGGATGTGAGGACACTAAAAGAACAATATGTAATAAAATTCTGTTTTAAACTTAGAAAAAATCTCACAGAAATGCATGGAATGCTTCAGACTGTTTTGGGGGCATATTGGATGAATTGAGCACCAGTTTTTGAGTGGCATAAGAGATTAAAGGAAGGCAGTAAGTCTGTGAGGGATGATGAGATGTATAAGAAGAGTAAGAAAGTCAGAACACGAGAGTTGATTGGCCAAATAAAGAATTTCATGAATAAGGACCGTTGTGTGTTTATACAGATAATAATTGCACAGTTTGATATCAGTGTGGGAACTGCACACACTATTATTCGTGAGGAACTGAAGAGGTAGAAGATTTGCATAAAGTTTGTCCCAAGGGTACTGAAGAGGTAGAAGATTTGCATAAAGTTTGTCCCAAGGGTACTTCATCCTTGTAACAGATTATTTGACCACGATGAGCATCAAGACAGTTCCTCACCTTCTCTATAGTCCAGGCCTTCCTGTGATATTTGGTTATTCCTTAATCTCAAGGAAAACCTTATAGGCTGTCGTTATGAGACAATTGAGGAGATGAAAAAGACTGTGATGAAGGTCAGTGACGCGATTACACAAGAGATTTTCCATGCTCCTTCCAGAAGTTGTTGGAACGGGTACAACAAGTGCATTGCAGCCGGAGGAGATTACTTTGAAGGGTACAATCAATAAAAGTGTCCATAAAAAAGTCTGGAAACTTATTGAAGGCACCTCGTATATGCTATTTATTACAAAGTCAGAATACATTGTAATGTCTATACCCTTTCTTCTCTTTCCTCTCTCTCTTTCCTCTCTCTCTTTCTTCTCTTTTTGATTATTTACAATTAATTCCTCACACCACTTCTTTTATCATTCAACCTTCATTTAGATTATATGTCCTTCCTCCCACCATCAAAGAGATTCCATGTTCAGGTGAAGTAATCACTGAGATAAGCAAGCAAAGTTTCAATAGAATATACTTCACAGTCTGCGAATCCTCTTTGTTATCTCCCTTGTGTTAATACATAGAAGTTCTATTTCTTTTGTGATAAGTTTTTAGAGTAATCTCCCTTGCTCGTTGTTGTTGCTGGTGGTTAAACAGCGAATAGAAGATAAAACAAAATGTAGCTATAGTTATAATAATTTTCCTCGGGCCGCGTTACGGGCACTTCCGCTAGTAGCTATTGGTGGTCTTTTTTAGTATAAATCTCAAACTTACTTTCATTTTTTTTCGTTGCTGTTTCTGGGAGAGAGGGAGAACGTGAGAGAGAGAGAGAGAGGGGGGAAAGAGGGGGAGTGGAATATTTTTAAACTTCCTATTTTTCCTTCCGAGATTTACATTTCTCTCTGAGTCATAATTGGCGGCGGTGCAGCACTTAAGGCATTGCTTGCTTATAGGGCTAAACAAAAATGAAGCAGAAAGCCATTAGTAATCCTGCCTTTTTTTTTCTCTCCTCTTCCCTCTCCCTCTTCCTCATTTTGCTGATTTTTCCCGTTTGCTGTACTCAAAATACAACTAAAGCAAAATAGTACAAATCCGTCTTCATTAACTGTAAAAATAAACAAAAATAGTGCCTGGCCAGGAGGAAACGTTATTAGCTCTTCCTATCTGCAGGGCCCTTAACTGACCAATCAGAAGACAAAGATGAATATGCGAGTCATCTATTATGAATTGTGGCATTTGTTTGACCAGTGAATGTGCTGTAGACCAAGAATAGTAATTGCGAGCCATCAATGTTTATTTGTGGTCAAGTAGTTAACTTTAGTACCTTTTATTTTTGGTTTGCTGCATCGTCTAACTGATGCCATCCAATCTATAAATCCAAAAACATGCAACAAATTTTTGGGGTGCTTATGTAGTTTGGCGATCTTTTAAACAAACGCTTTTCATATGAAAAACATTATCACATATTTACGTGTCATGTCGAAATTAGTATAAATTCCAAAGGTTATGAAAAATGATCCAGTAGAAGATGTATTTTAACTAAAATTCATCCACAATTACATCAAGATTTTTGTTTGAAAAAATGGTGGGTCTTTTAATTAAATCAAGGGAGATAAGTCAGTTTATAATGCTGAATTGGTCGCACAAATCTTCCACATTAAAACTCAATTCAATAAATTTTATTCTTACTTGAATTTTTTTTTTTACTGGATCATTTTTTGTAATTTTGGGAATTCATACTAATTTCGACATGATACATAAGTGCGTAATAACGTTTTCACCTGAAATGCGTTAGTTTAACCATCAATTTACATAAGCAACAATAATGTAGAAATTCCATGATGTTTTCTACATAAAACTGCATAATTTACTTTTTGAGAAATGTCTATCAATGGCCAATACTATTTGAAAAATGTCTGTCAAGGTGAATCGATGTCTCCATTCAGTCTCGGAAGACAATGGATACCCTCTGTACGGGCAGCTGCACATGTAATTTTGAGGCAAGGGTTGCGCAATCCCCAATCACACCTCTCCTGAATCGACACTATTTGGGTCTAGTGGCAATAACAAGTCCAGGACGACTGGAAACAATGTCGAGATAAATAAAGAGAACACACAGCACCTGGAAGTCTCAAATGGTCACCCATTTAATACTGACCAGGTTCAATGCTACTTAACTTTGGTGATTTAGCTGGAACCGGTGTGTCGATGTGATTATGCCATGATAAATAATTGTAAGGTCAATACTATTTGAAAAAAAAATGTAAAGGTAAATACTATTCCAAATATGTCTGTAAAGGCCCCTATTACTTACGTTATTATTAACGTCTGTCAAGGTTAATACTATATGATAAATGTGTGTCAAGGTCAATACTATTTGAAAAATATTTATAAAGGTCAATATTAGTTGATAAATATCTGCCAAGGTCAATACTATTTGGAAAACGTTTGTAAAGGTCAATATTAGTTGAAAAATGTTTGCAAAAGTCAATACTATTTAAAAAATATCTGTCAAAGTCAATACTGTTTTAAATATCTGTCAAAGTCAATACTATTTTAAATATCTGTCAAGGTCAATACTATTTGGAAAACGTTTGTAAAGGTCAATATTAGTTGAAAAATGTTTGCAAAAGTCAATACCATTTGAAAAATGTTTGTAAACGTTAATACTATTTAAAAAATATCTGTCAAGGTCAATACTATTTTAAATATCTGTCAAAGTCAATACTATTTTAAATATCTGTCAAAGTCTATACTATTTTAAATATCTGTCAAGGTCAATACTATCTTAAATATCTGTCAAGGTCAATACTATTTTAAATATCTGTCAAAGTCAATACTATCTTAAATATCTGTCAAAGTCAATACTATTTTAAATATCTGTCAAAGTCAATACTATTTTAAATATCTGTCAAAGTCAATACTATTTTAAATATCTGTCAAAGTCTATACTATTTTAAATATCTGTCAAGGTCAATACTATTTTAAATATCTGTCAAAGTCAATACTATTTTAAATATCTGTCAAAGTCAATACTATTTTAAATATCTGTCAAAGTCTATACTATTTTAAATATCTGTCAAGGTCAATACTATCTTAAATATCTGTCAAGGTCAATACTATTTTAAATATCTGTCAAGGTCAATACTATCTTAAATATCTGTCAAGGTCAATACTATTTTAAATATCTGTCAAAGTCAATACTATTTTAAATATCTGTCAAGGTCAATACTATTTTAAATATCTGTCAAAGTCAATACTATTAAAGAAAAAATAATGATTCTTGTTTTGTAGAAATAACTGTTCTTGTCAGCGAAATATTCTTTAAATAAATAAAACTAGCAGGAAGACCTGACGTTGCCCAGGATTTAATGATGATCAACCTCCCATATTTTTATTGCCATTGAAATCGACGAAATCGTCCATTTTTCAATCAAATCGATTAATTGCTTCCTCTAGTTGAGGACCCATCGCAGATAACTGGGAGGAAGCTTCACATGCCTCTCCACAGTGATTTAGTCTACAATACATTGAAGCCTACATTGCACTGTAGAGAATCTACTATTGATTTTATAAAATTATTTTTTATATATAATGACTTAAATTGAAGTTTAAAATGCAAATGTCAAATATCATGGTTCAATTATGCTCTAAACAGCAACATTCATTTTAAACGCGTCCCTATCATATCAAAGAACCCACTGTTCATTTTATACACCAGGCTTTTCTGCTTGTGAAGTGATAATGGTTTGAAATAAAGTCTACAATGGAACAGTCATGTATCATGGTTCAATTCTGCTCTAAACAGAAATATTTCGAATTCGCCCCTGTGATATCAAAGAACCTACTGTTGATTTTATACATCGAGCCTTTCTGCTTTTGCGGTAATGAAACTTCTCAAATGCACTTGTGATGTTAGGCGTGTGTACGGCGTTAACTTTAGTCAACATCACCTGTTCTTTCTTTTATCGGATTTTTACGATTATCGATTATCGATTATCGATACTTATTGAAGACATGCCGATACAAAACCTATCTAAGAACACTGCAAGACACATAAAGTACATCTGTGTAGAATTTAAAAAAATCGGCCCAGCCGTTTAGAAGTTCATAGGGAACGAACTCTCTTTGACACACACACACACACACACACACACACACACACACACACACACACACACACACACACACACACACACACACGCACACGCACACACATGAACAATATAAAATAAATATACATCCATGCATATTGGTCTCTGAAAAATATAAAACATATGTATAAAATTTTGTATCAACCTCTGCTATAAGATGAAACGAACTAAGTAAAGTGCTATTCCTTTCATATAATAGTAAGATATAGAGATAAATAAAACGAATATGTCTTGTTTATTTAAAATTGTAGAAATTTAATTAGTTTTCAAACATTGAATATTGCCAGTCTTCTAATCGTAATAATAATTGTCAGTGAAATATTCTCAACTAAAACAAATGTCACTTTTTAAAATGCATTTATTCAAAAATTGTGCTATTTTCATAGATGGGACAATAGAATTTGATTTTGGAGTAATTAATTTTAAACAAAAGGATAAAGTCGGAATTGTTTACCTTAGCGACATCGTTTACGATCTAATTTTTTTAGTATATATGAAAGGTGATAATGTACATAATTTAACTTGAATTTATCACACAGGCTATTTATTACAGTGAAAATGACTGGGGACTTTCCCTGGAACCAGAATGACAGCAAATCTCCTAAATATACCTGTATTTTCACCTTTTTCCATCATTTCTGTAACTCACTTGAAGTTTTTACCCCAACTGTTATCAGTGTTCAATGTTTAATGTACCAACAAAGTCAACTCTAAATGTGGCTTCCTTCAGTCTTGACAGACTATGGATACCCACTGTAAAGGTGGCTGTGCGTGAAATTTGTGTGGCAAGAGTTGCACAGTTTCCAACCACACCTCTCCTTTCACTTTTCTCATACATTTTAATGGTACTTGTTCAGTATAAGAACTGTGCTATCATCGGAATTTTCCAGGCAGTTTATGGAAAATGCCGGAAGATGCCG
>NC_136502.1:21843674-21858674 GCF_053919585.1 Euprymna scolopes
CTTGGGCCCAACTCTCTTCCTGATCTACATCAATGACCGCCCTAAATACATACTAAAATCATTCGTTGACATCTATGCTGATGACACGACCATCTACAGCAACACATCAAAGGCTGTAAATGACAAAGTTCTCTCTGATTCTCTCTCCTCTGATCTCGAGCGCGTGGTTCAGTGGGGGAAGTCGTGGCTAGTTACCTTCAATGCATCTAAAACCAAACTCCTATCTTTACATCATCAACGCTCTGATCCCCATCCTTCAACCACTCCAGAAGATATCTCACTACTGATGCAATTCTCTATCTATATAAAAGCCAAGTACATCCAAGGATGGAATACTGCTGCCATATCTGGGCAGGAGCTGCTAAAAACAGCCTATCCTGCCTTGACAGAGTACAAAATAGACTTTGTGGCTTAGTGGGGGATGCCCTTTTCTCTACCCTGCAACCTCTTTCCCACAGAAGAGACGTTGCGAGCCTATCCTTGTTTTATCGTTATTTCCATGGCAGGTGCTCGTCTGAACTCCAATCTCTGCTCCCTCCTCGCCAATCTTTCACGAAAAACACCCGTCTAGCTGAATCCACTGTGAAAAATTTCCTTCACTCTTTATCTATGCCTAAATCAAAACGTGGATTCCATGAACAAAGCTTTTCTTAGAACTGCACGCCTGTGGAACTCTGTTCCGTCTGCCTGCTTCCCACCTGACTACAACTTGGATGTCTTCAAGTCCAACGTTAACAAATTCCTAATGAACCGCCCCCTTAAGTAAACACTTCATCAAATCTCCACACTAACGTAATGTACTTGCAATAACCCTTATCCCTGAGTGGCTTCCGGGCCTTGATAAGTGATTACCACTGTGTAAAAAAAAAACAAAAAAAAAAAACTTCTTTCCAGTTAACGAAAAAAAAACATTAAGAAATTTACGTGCAGAGTTTGAACTTACAGACTACGTCATCCAAAAAGCAAAAAAAAAAACACGTAAATTTCCAAGTCTTATAAAATTCTTTGCAATTAATGAAAAAAAATTAAGACATTTGCGTACGGAGTTTTAACCTACTAATCATGTCATGAAAAAAAAAATGCGCTATCAACTTGCCCACAGTAGAATTTTTACGGCCCGTTGTTCTATCGTTGTTGCTAAGCGACGAAATGAAAAAATGGCTTTACCGATGATAGATAAATTAAAATAACTGTTTCGATTATCGGTAATTATCGGGGGTATTCTGAGACAAAACTTGACTAAGATTACTCCCAGACATATACACTAAAATTCTGTAAATTTTAAAAAAAATCTGTGCAACCGTTTTGGAGTCTATAAGGAACGCAGTCTCTCTCTCTCTCTCTCTCTCTCTCTCTCTCTCTCTCTCTCTCTCACACACACACACACACACACACACGCACACACACAGCATTTATATAATTGTAGAGATATAGATATATAGGTTAAGTATGGCACCCAAGTAATTTTTTTAACTTTTGAAATTACCGTTATATATCGGATACAATAAAGTAATCAATTGCGTATTGGCTTTATAAATATGAAATCTGCATGATTAAAATATATTTAAGAGTATTTTACGACCGAGCAACGCCGGGCGGCCTGCTAGTATATATATATATATATATATATATATATATATATATATATATATATATATATATATATTCTACCATTATATATCTATTGCGTATTGAGCTTTTTTAATTCGGTTGGGATTAAATTTTTTGTATATAAATACTGTTATTTATATTAGTTTGAAGTTTACCATTGTGCATATCAGGTAAACACTACATCCCTTTGTTTTCATTATATATATATATATATATATATATATATATATATATATATATATATATATATATATATATATATGTGTGTGTGTGTGTGTGCGTGTGTGTGTGTGTGTGCGCGCGCCCGCGCATGTGTGTCAAATGATGTATACACATGTTATTTCTGTCTCACGTGTAATTGTTTCCGGACGAAAAGAGGTTGATGATGTTTTGTAACGGGCAATTCGGTGTACAAGGATGGCATTTTTGTGTTGGCCTCAGAAGCCAAAGTGCTCCATCAATAATTGATGAGAGCAGCTGCTCTCTTTTAAGTGCAGTTTGTTCCTTTTTTTATATGTGTTGATTGTTAATATATCAAAATTTGATATCCTCTAATGGACTTTCTTCACTAATAACAGCTCATCAATATTTGATGCTTACAATAACTGTGTGCCGAGTAAGACTAGGTTTTACCATTGGTTAATCTTGGATCCGCCATTTCTTTACTGATGGTAAGTCATTAATATCACACACACACACACACACACACACACACACACACACACACACACACACACACACACACACACACAACACCTGTCCACATATATTCTCTGAAAGGCTGGCATGCACAACAATAAGTTTATAGTGAACAGCACTTTCTCTTGAGCTGAGCCATCATTCTTAACTCCAATGACTTGAATCTAATGCAGAGATAAGCAAACAATTTGTGTTATTTCAGATAGAATGTTCCGTTTTATAAACTAGTTGCTCCACCAAGGCTTGAAAGTCTTCTTTACTGTTTTGTATGTAGTTGGATGGAGGGTATTTAAAGATATGCTTTTCTCAAAAATGTTAGTCAAAATGATTGCTTTTCTTTCTTCTAGACTAGTTGCTCAACGAAGGCTTCAGAGTCCGGTCTGCCCTACTATTTTATCTATAGCTGGTGGGAGAATATGTGGATTCATACCCTTCCAAGGGTATTAGTGAAAGTGATGCAATAGTGACGATGGATGTTTTAGATGGTATACTGGGCACACAGCTTGTCCCGGTACCAACTAAGCCATCACTATTTATGTATTGACACCCCCTCCTGCACACACACACACACACACACACACACACACACACACACACACACACACACACACACACACACACACACACACACACACACACACAACCACACACACACACACATATATATATATATATATATATATAGTCATCCATATACAGTACTGTTTCGCTGTTTCACAGCTCATCAGTGCGGCTAGACAGGCAACTACCTCCAGCCAGGATATATATTCAGACACGGTAGTGTTTGAATATATGTTTAAGTGGCAGTTATAGTCATTTAGTGACGATGGATGTTTTAGATGGTATACTGGGCACACAGCTTGTCCCGGTACCAACTAAGCCATCACTATTTATGTGTTGACACCCCCTCCTGCACACACACACACACACACACACACACACACACACAACCACACACACACACACACATATATATATAGTCATCCATATACAGTACTGTTTCGCTGTTTCACAGCTCATCAGTGCGGCTAGACAGGCAACTACCTCCAGCCAGGATATATATTCAGACACGGTAGTGTTTGAATATATGTTTAAGTGGCAGTTATAGTCATTTAGAACTGCTTTAAAGCTTCACCGCTCACTCAGTTTTCGACCAAATTTCAAACAATTATTAAAGTTTATAGATCACCTTCTCAGCTATATTGTGAAAAAAAAATTTCAATTTTCGTTCAGTAAAACCAAAGTTATTATGAATTTACTAGTGTCAAAATCGTAAAAAAAAACGTAAGAAGGTGATTGACTTTTTTTCTGACTGGTGTCTACAGCAACCGCGGTGCTTCAGCGATAAGTGTTGCTACTAATTCACTGCTCTCGTGAAAAGAGAAGTAACAAGTGAAACAGAAAGAATGAAAGCAGACGAGTACCGTACATTGTTTTTACATATGTGTATGTTATGTTTATGGGGGCAAAAAATAAGACTGAAATTAAACAAAGAACAAATGAATTTACTGGAAGCATGGAAAAATCATGGATTACAAAAGAAAAATGCGCGCATGAAAAGTAATATGGTTAAGTGTGAACATAGAAAAGAAAAAGACAAGATATTCTAGTAAAAAATATAATAAATTTATAACTTAAAAATATTGCAGCATTAAGAATTAAAAAATTAAATTCAATTTAACATTATATAATCAATTCTTAATGCTGCAATATTATAAATTATAAATTTATCATATTTTATACTAGAATATCTTATCCTTTTCTTTTCCAGTTTTAACAACTAGTGCTTTACTTTTCCATGTTTAAGCTTAACTATATTACCTTTCATGCTAGCATTTTTCTATTGTAATATATATATGTACATATATATAATTTTTATTTATTAAGTATTTAAATATTTTATTTAAATATTTTTACATGCATAAATTTTAGCCATTGACACCTGTTTCTGGGTATCATCCGTCATCAACATAGATCAACCATTAGTAAGGATCGAACTCAAGACACAAAAACAAAACTAAAGAGGGGGGTTAATTGCCATCTTTCTTCTTCACCGCTTAAGAAGCAAACATTAAATACAAAAGTAAAGCAATGGTTCAAAACTGCTTACATATCGCTAAAAAATAACAACAACAACAGATCTTAAGGAAAAGGAAAAAACAACTCTATACAGATATATACTAATCCATATAAATTAAACTCTTCATTCAATAGGGATATTACATTGATTAGGGGTGCGGGATATACATGCTCTTTATGCCTAGGTATTTTGAAGCATAATGCTTCTCATCAGAAGAGGGGAGAAGGTGCTAAGTAACACATGAGAAATGTGATGTCTAGCAACAAAATAATGGGATATCTAAGGTAGAGGGTAAACAGTATAAATGTGGAGGGAGGAAAGTTCAAGAATTAAAGAATTGATTAAGGTGGTAATGGACAAAATTGTGAAGCTCCACCTCAATTGTTGAGCTTTGTATTATCTCAATAAAACTCCTTTTAATGAATTTCTCTAATTTTTCCTGGTCTCCCATATATATATATATATATATATATATATATATATATATATATATTCTACCATTCCAGAATGTACCTCACTCGTGAGAATGTTTTACCTGTGTAAGAGCCAGATACATCCTAACGTGGAGTATTTTTGTCACATCCGGGGAAGTGTCGCCCAGGGAGTAGTCTTAACAAAGTACCAAATCGACTTAGAAATCTAGTGGAACTGATCTCTTCTCATCTTGATAACCTCTTTCACACGAAGAAAAAAAATGTTATTAGGCTCTATCTGCTGTATCGTTATGTTTATGATAAGTGCTCGACTGATCTCCAATCCCTGGTTCCCCTCCCCCTAAAATTTTACAGCAACTACTTTTCTAGCTAAAACTATTCTCTCTCTTTACCAAAAATCGAATGAAACGTCCATGGACAAAGTTTCTTTCATAGAAAATCTCATCTGTGAAACAAGACACCAAGTGTTTGTTTCTCAACTGAGTACAGCACAATCATTTTCAAGTCTAATGTGAACAAATACTTGATGAGTCGTCCTTTTGAATAATCAATTCCTTTTCTGTCCATTCCACCTATTGCTTCCCATCCACTCCTGGTGGCGGCCATCATCCTACTGGCAATCTCTTTTATCTTCATCAACGAGTGGCCCTGGGGCCTTGTTAAGTGGTGATCCATAAGTAACAAAAATGTTTTATTTACTCTGACTGAATTAATACTACCACTTTTTTTTATATATACGATAGTTATTTCTTTCGCCATGGTTTTTTATCTTCATTCAAGAATTATAGAAATCCATTTATAGACGTTAACATTACAAAAATATAAATTTCCGGTTTTGTGTGTGTCTGTGTTTCTGTGTGTATCAGTTTGGAATATCGCAATAAGCACTTGTACGAATGACAACTTAAAGTTAGAACGCCTAATTACATTATTTAATCTTTATTTTAACTGAATAAAATCATTTATTTGCATTTTAGCTTAGGCTTTCAATGTAAAACATCATTTTCGCAGAAGACATTCTTTTTTGCATTCTGCTGGGCATAACTCACATAAACTCACATAACTCACATAAACTCACATAACTCACATAACTCACATAATTCACATAAACTCATATAAACTCACATAACTCACATAACTCACATAACTCACATAATTCACATAAACTCATATAAACTCACATAACTCACATAACTCACATAACTCACATAACTCACATAAACTCACATAACTCACATAACTCACATAACTCACATAAACTCACATAACTCACATAACTCACATAATTCACATAAACTCATATAAACTCACATAACTCACATAACTCACATGAACTCACATAAACTCCTATAGATAAAGCAAAATGTACATCTATTCTTGATAATGAATATGAGTACATCCGGGTCCTTTCTCCTTACAAGATTATGATTGGCTGGTTAAACCATTAATACCAGCTGATAGAACCATCTAGGCATTGACGGCAGAAGATATGCATGCCTGATAATTGGAATACCAGCTTCGACCATGAACCCTTGTTCAATAAAATAATCAGCAGATAATTACTCGAACCGGTAGCAAAGCCCACTCAGCTACTTCAACGATTTGTATCCTTTTCACATAACAAAAATAAATTTTTGTGTGGTTAGCGCAGTTTTTGCTTATTGTTAAAGTATTTTGTCATGAAACTGTTTCAATCAATTTGTGTGTTTTTTTGTATTTAGTTGGGAATAAAAGAACAGATGATACCTGTCATCTGGTCAATCAGTGATAATAACAAAAAAAAAACAAAAAAAATAAAACACCCAATTAGAAAACTTGTTTCCATGTGATTGTGTGCATATCAATGCATAGATGCAGTCTGATTGCATTAAAGAATGGAAAGTTCAAAAGTCAACCTTTTGATTTTCTCAAAGCATACTTGCATAAAGTGAACGATACAGTTCTCCACTGAAAGGGACACAACGATTGAATAAAATTGTGGTGATTTTTTTTTAAATTGTCCACTATAAAAATAGATGCTGACAGTTCAACGAAATTTTTATAATTTCCTACTTTTTTGACGATCAAAAAAAATGGAGAGAAAAAAAAATTGGTTTATTTACAAAGATTAATCTCATAACTGGGGACGACATGTATAATAGATTTGTTGATTTAATTGTTTTGTTTTATGGCATATCAATCACTTTTTTGTGTTATTTGATGCCGAATTTAATTATGTTGTTAAAAGTTTTTATGCTTTGAAATTTTTGTTGCAATGGCTAGAAAGAACTCTTGTGCAGTTGATAAGGTTTGAAAATCAAACATACTGAAAAAGTGTAAAATAATGTTGAAAATATAGATTTTGAGTGATCGAATAGGTTGGAGAGAAACACTTTATCCATCAGTATCTAAAAAAATTAGTGATATGGTACGGAGTCTTGTTGTCACATTTGGGCTGGTGCATCTGCTACTAGTCTTTCACTACTGGACAGGTTTCTCAGAGAGTTACCAAGATGATAGGTCCTAAACTGTCATCTAAGCTTCAACCTCTGTCCCATCGACAAAATGTTGCATCTCTCTGCCTGTTCTAACAAGTGAACAATGGTGAATGCTCTGACGAACTACAGGCCCTTGTATCCCTTCAATGTAAATACCCCCAACAAACCTGACAAGCAGCAAAGTCTCATCCCTAGATGTAAGAAAGCCTTATACTTTTTCAGAACTTCTAGACTTTGGAATTCCCTTCCGGGTTCCTGTTTCCCCAACTGTACTGACATGCAGAAATTCAAGTGCAATGTGAACAGACATCTTGCTGCTCAACTCCCCACATAGTATCCCTGCAACTTATGTCCCTGATAGTAGCCCCTACACCAAAGTGGCACTGTGCCTTGTTTAGGGTGAAAATGTAAAAAAAAGAAAAGACAGTTTATGTTTAATCCAGACATGATGGCACATAACAGGTCCTATCACATGAAAGTGCAACTGAGAGCAATGATAACTAAGTGGTGACTCCACACTTGTTAAAGCTCCCAAATTGGGGATTCAGCTCGAGTTGAACTTTAACGACTGAGGAATGAGGATGAGGAAACATAAATCCCTAACAGCCTCATTGATTACTCAAATCTTCCAGCTATAACCTAGAACTTGCACACAAGCGATGCAATCCTCTACCGATATAAAAGATATGTCCATCTTGAGAGGTGCCACACAAAGTACTCTTTCCTGCCATGACAGTAAAAATTAATTTCGAAATCTAGTGTGTGTGTGGGGGGGGTGATCCCTTTGATTCTCTAGAATTCCTATCTCACTGAAGGGACATTGCTAGTCTCTCTCTACTCCATCATAACTTCTGTGGAAGCTGCTTGACTGAGATCCAATCTTTATAAGACATTCACAACAAAAACTCCTCTTACTACAACGGGTAAAACATTATTTCTTCTTTCATGTGTCTAGCGTTAGGCGAAACTCATTACCAAAGGATTGCTTCCTTGCTGATTACAACTTGGTCGTTTTCAAATCAAACCTCAACAACTTCTAGTCATAAACCATTCCATAAGTAATCAAATGCAATCCATGCCATTAATCAATGTTAGTACTCTCATTGAGTTCCTCATATTTAAACTGACAATTATTTCAGTTTCATTAACACTTAAACTCTTCTAGATTAGTTCATACAAAAAACAAAAAAAAAAAAAACGGTAAAGTTTGTGATATTTTTTTAGGATGACTTATTCTCTGTTGGTCTGGGGTATGATTTTGTGCAGTATTAGGAGGTCCACCTTTCCAGGCTTTGCCTTCTCGCCCTTTAAGAAAAGGTTAGTTTATTGCTAATCGCCGTCGACGCCCTTACTGGGGAATGCTGATGAGTTGCACTAGCATTGTTTTGTTGTCCAGAGTGCACTTTTAACTTTCCTGACTTTGTGTCTAATCTTCCTGCCATGGGAGAGAAATAAAAAAAAAATTATCCTTGGGTGGTTCTTGGCCTTGGTAAGTGGTGGCCTAATGGCATAAAAAATACATCATGAACACATGTTTGTTTTTTTAATTTAATATCTCGTTATATATACATAACTTTTTCATATGAATAGCACATGTGATTGTCTGTCTCCGTCTATCAGCCGGTTGTTGGCAGTTTCTCAAGATATTCAAGAAAAGTCTAAAATTTGAAACCGATTTCTGCAAAATGCACATTTCATAACATCTTGATTAGTTTTCTTCTTAACCTCAAGTCAAAATAACTAAACCTCTAATCGTTGAATGTTTGAGTTACAGAAAAATAAGAATTGTTTTCGGATCGCTAAGTTCACCGCGTCGAAACACACGTAGCAAAAATCGGTCCTGTTCCCCTTTCTGACGTTATCGCAAACAAACTTTCTTCAACTGACACCAGATTGTAAAATACACCTCACTGACGTCGAGTCGACAAAAAAGAACCGTTCCCAATTGAAAAAAATGTTGACTTTTTATATTGTCAAACCCGACCGCGTCTCAATTTGCATGAGACACGTTTTTGTCTCGTGTCGGTCAGGTTTCGAGTTTAAGACTTTTTCTCTTTTTTTTTTCTCTTAAGCGAATGACACCCGCGATAATCATGTACACGAGAATTTTCCCTACAATAAACACCAAGATCGATAGCAGTAGCTTGTGGAACAAAAAAATCTACAACTGTCTAACCATGACAATCTCTTTGATTTTCCTTACAAAATCCAATTTTCAGAAAAAGCCGTTTTCTGCTTCTTGGTTTTATTTATTCAATGGATTTATTTATTCTTTTGTTTATTTTTTTAATGTTGCTTCAAAGAAAAACAAAATCACTAGAACCAACGAAACACACGAAACACACTTTGGTTGACACCATTTTGTGTCATTACAGGGCGCCCTACTAGTGTTTAATAAAACTTTTCTAAAGTTTAATCGAACCTCGGTCTTTCGTTACAATTTATTCAATATTAATTATGGAATGATACATCAACACAGACAGTCTGGAACCATGACTCCAACAACAAATGGCAACATTGGAGGGACATGTTCGAGGGATTTTTTTCAGAGCTGCAATCATCTTCTACTTCATCATTGACGGACTCGTAGAAATCAACCCTTTTATTACACCGTGTTTCCACTTCCATCCGGGTATCAAAATTATGATACTGTTATAAACACTAGATGGTATGTTTATTAAAAAGAAAAAGTTCATTTTCACGAAATACTAACTCTAACCCAGCGTCAACAACCTGAAGAAAATACACATCTGTATATTCAAAGACTGAAACTACTAAGTCGTGACTTCAATTTTACTGCCTTGACATCAAGCCATAAGAAATGCTTTCATCAGTGGAGTACGATCTGATCAAATCAGACAAAGGACGCTTGAGAACAAGAACTTAGACCTGGCTATCACCTATAACCCTTACATTGGACATGACCCAGAAACAATCCAATCTCTATTTACAACCTAATTTTTAGGGGCCACTATTCCTGCCCCATCTCAATCTCAAAAATCTTCTGAAATTTCTAAAATTGTGACCTCCTACTCCAGGATAATGATTCTTTAAATATTAAGGAACAACACATTAACGTCGCTTCAGCTGCGATTAAATGCTATTTCTGTGGACTTTGTAAACACACTCATTCGATCTGTCCAACTCGAAACAGTAAATGTCACGGATGTGGCAAGCAGGGACATTTCTTCAACATTTCTCAGTCGGCTCCTTTCCTAGAAAATTTGTTTAGCCGCCACCCTATCTCCATTAACTGAATCAACCGTCTCTCCTGAACGCCTTTCTAAAACAATTGTGATGGCCAAGGTGAACAAACTAAATTCCCACGCTCTAATTGATACTGGAAGTTCTGAACATTTTGTCAATGTAAATATCATGGAAACAAACAAATTCTACCATGTAATCGGATACTGCATGACTAACCGCGAGATAAAAGGAGATTTCTATTCTAAAATCAAGTTGCTCGTAATGAGAAGCGTCTGCTATAAAGTAATATTAGGACACAATTTCCTTGACCAACACACAATTCCGTTCAGCCAAACCAACATTGCAAATATGCTGAGTAACAACCGCAAAAGTTTGGTATCTTTTTTCTGGAATCTAAACCCTAACTATAAATACGAAGCAGTAAAATCTATTCGCCCAAAAACAAGGAATTTATTGCAGTGAAAGTGAAGAAGCTTCTAAAAGAAGAAACTATAGAGCCTGGCGAATCGCCATGAAGTACCCAAATCCTAATAACGACTATTGAAATTCATAAAAAAAGAAAGGTTGCTGACTATTCCCAAAAAATCAACAGATACACACCGCTCAATGCATATCTCCCACCCTGCATTGACGAAATGGTTTCTGATATCACTAAGATCACTAAGTATCGTATTTTCAGCACGTTGGATCTTAGGAATGCCTACCATCGGATAGCCATCAAGCCAGAGGATAAATCTTACATGGCGTTTAAAGCCTATGGTTGTTTTTACCAATTCTGTAGGATCGCTTTCGGAGGTACAAATGAAGTCACAAGTTTTCACAGAGAAATAGACGAAATCATTTCTAACAAAAAATTGGTGCTGTGGTATACATAGGAAATGTCACTATTTACAGTTATAATAAGGAAGATCATAACCACAACCTCAAATGATTTCTGACTGCCATGAAGAAATATGGCTTAACTCTGAAGGAGGAAAAGTGGTCCTATAATTTGAAAAGCATCACGCTATTAGAGTAGATAGTCAGAAATGGTGCCATGAGATCGGATCTAGAGTGAATGAAACGAATAATGGAATTACCAATTCCTGGAAATATGGTTACATTATGATGAATACTTGTTTTGAACATTATTCTTAATAGGTTGCATCCTTATCTAAAAAAAAAAAATACTTATTCACTCAAATAAACACTTGTCCATTGTCTAGTTCAGCCATTAGAGCATTTCATGATCTAAAAAGGGACGGTGATCATTCTGCCATTTCTGCCATTAATCATTCAGTTCTCCTAGTAGTCAAAACTGACGCGTCTACTATGGCATTAGTTGCCTCATTAAGGCAAAAAGGTCGGCCTATAGCTTTAAAAAATTTTTTTTTTTTTATTACATTTTCACCCCAAATAAGGCACATTGCCACTTTGGTGTAGGGGGCTACTATCAGGGGCAGCAACTACTGGGGCACTATGTTGGGATTTGGGCAGCAAGATGTCGGTTCACGTTACACTTGAACTTCTGCATGTCAGTACAGCAGGAACCTGGAATGAAATTCCAGAGTCTAGCGGTTCTGGGGAAGAAACTACTGGAGTAGAAAGATCTTTTACATCTAGAGATCTCTACTGTGTGGGGTGGGATTTAGCTGCCTGTCGGGTTTGTCGAGGGTGTCTACATCATAGGGGCACAAGTGTCTGCAGTTCGTCAGAGCATTCACCATTAAAATACTCGTAGAACAGGCAGAGGGATGCAACGTTTCTAGGACACTCTCCGAGTATGAACGAAGGTGCACTGTGATAGAAAAATAGGCATATGGTATACTCTATAATTGAAGCTTTACAAAAGTGGTGTCATTATCTGATTGGTTGACGATTCCAACTTATCACCGACTAAAAATGATTTTCATCCATGTTTAACTTGAAAATCACGAGTGAAATAAAAAATGAGAAAATTGCAATATAGTAGATGAAACTTTCTTGCTATTCATCTGACCTCTCCTATCACTCTGGAAAAGAGAATGCTGCAGTTGATGCACTTTCAACGGTGTACATTCTAACAACAAGCTCAGCTGATCTCGAGAATTGTGCCGCTTGGGTTTCACAAGAATGGCTCACATAATCTGAAGCAGGAATTTTCCCTATTTGTTGAAGATGTAAAAAGAATTACAAACTTCTACCAAATATGCACAGAAAAAAAAACAAGGTTCTATAAGCCACATCGAACAAAACGTGTTAAGGCCACTCAGACTTTCAGAAGACTTAATCTCGATTTCAAGGGTCTACTATCTTCTAAAATACAAAATAAAAACCTGCTTAGATGAGTATTCAAAATTTCCCTTGGTTATCTCTTGCCCTGATGTAACAGCCACTACAGTTATTCAAGGCATCTGAACGAGTTCAATAGTTTCCGGGATATTACTGCCAGGTCAGAAGAGTAGTGATCCAAGCGCAAAATCAGATGTGATTGTGTAATCCGATATATCCAGAATATTTGGTCCCATACCAAGATTTCGTAATTTAACTTTAATCATTTAACTTATATATTACTCTATTTGTATAATATCTTTTTGGCTAGGATTGTCCTGAAAGCAGTGGCGGCTCGTGCCTAAGATTAGTGGGGGTGCTGTTATAAAGAAAAAACCTATTTTTTTTAATATTGTGTAAAAATAAAACAAACATAAAATTATACATAATTTATACGTATGCACACGTATAAAAATACAATAACTTAAAGGAATCCTAAATAGATGTAAATATTTTACTTATTACATTCATTTGAAAGTAAACTCCATTCTTCTTGTTTTAATTTGTGAGAAAAGATTGATAATTTTCTCCTTAACTTCTGAATGACTGAACTTTTTTATCAATTGAAAGCACTGCAAGTTCATTTAGTCTTTCGCAACCCATGGTGTTCCTTAGAAAAGTTTTTATTCTTTTCAGAGTTGAAAAACAACGTTCTATCTCTTATGTAGTCATGGGAATTGTCAAGATAATTTTTATGAGTTTTGTGATTTCACTAAGAACATTGTTTAAATTGTTTTCCAAAATAAATTTCAGGAGATCAATTACTTTGCAATACTCATGGATATCTGACTTACAATAAAATATTTCTAGCTCAGTTTCAAACTTTTCTTTGTCAATCATGGAATATGCTTCAGTTGTCAAGGATATCTCTTCTGTAGGTAGTTTTTTTTTCTTAAAACTAGCAAAGCTTATCTTGTTAAACAATTTAGCAAGTATTAAATGTTTAGTTGAAGAATATCTGTCCGTTATATCAACAGATATATTGTCACACAGTTCTTTAGCTTCGCCCTTGAATGTTTGTCGTGAAGAATTTTCACAGTATTTGGTGTTTCTTATCTCTAAAATAGCAGTTTTGAAATTTGTTATGCATTCATTGACTTTATATATGCTAATTTCCCGAGAAATAATTTCAACATGAGACATAATTTTATGAAATAGCTCAAACCAAAATATGAAATTTTCATCGTTCAAATATTTCAGAATTCCTGTCGCTTCTGCAACGGTCTCATCTATATATGATGTTGACTGAATTTCAGTGACAGTTTTTTTATGCTTGAACATTTTCATGAACTCTATTTATGTATGTTAAAGTTCCGCCTTGTGGCGGATACACGTAGAATGCTTACATCCAGATGCTTCTTGAAAAATGGACAGACGCTGTGGTGATCTAGAAAAGAAAGTCGGAATAGCCAAAATGTTAGAGATAAATATTCTAGCATTTCGTGTAATGCTTGCTGCATTCCTCATTATTAAATTAAGTTGATGCGCATAACAGTGAGTGAAATGCGCGTTACTATAAACTGCTTTTATTTTCGCCTGAGCACCAGCTTTTTTGCCTTTCATGACATTTGCATCATCAAATGTCTGAGCTATCAGTTTTTGGCGATTCCCTTGAAGGATTATATCTAATTGTTGTAGAATACATTTTGATATCCTATCAGCGGTTTGGTTTTCTGGAATAAAGAATGCCCAAATGCGTTCAAGTATTTTTTCATCCAAGACGTACCGTAAAACAATGATCATTTGTGTATGTTCAGACACATCTGTTATTTCATCAGCCATGACAGCTACAAAGGAAGCTTTGCTAATTTCTGCCCTTATTTCATTATGGTATATTTGTAAAAGACAGTCAAGTATGTCATTCTGAATAGTCTTGGAAACACCTTTGAAGACATTACTGGTTTCTAAGTGATTCTTTAAATCTGGATCTAATTAAGATGCAAAATTTACTAATCCTCTAAATACACTTGGATTTACTGAATCATCTTTTTCATCATGTCCTCGTGAGGGAGTTTCAAAGTTCCCACAAAAGAAAATACAATCTATTATTTTAGATAAAATTTCACGGTTCTTCTTAACATTCATGTTATGATGATTGATTGAAAGTCTGCAGGCCTCACTAAGTTTTGCTTTAATATTTACGGTCCCCAAAATTGATAGGGAAACTACATTGTCAACGTGCTTCTCATGCTTTTCAGTTCTA